>NW_005179291.1:49453-230457 GCF_000350225.1 Chondrus crispus
CTCCGGCTCGCTGGCCCTGCCGACTTTGTCCGGCTCCTCCGCGCATGCCCTGCCGCGCCGCTTCTCGCTCCGCTCCATCAAGCGCCGCTCCAAGTCGCGCGTGCATGACGACGACCTGCCCGCCGCCATCCCGCCCGTGTCCGCCCTTGGCCCGCACGACAACGCCGCGCCGCTCTCCCCGCTCCCCTCCTCCAACTCCACCAACTCGCTCCCCGTGCGCGACCGTCCCGCCCCGGCCCTTGGCCTGAGCAAGCGCGCGTCTGTGCGCTCCAGCCTACGCCGCCGCCTCACCGTCGAGCCCGATCTCCCCCTCCCGGAAACGCCTTCCCCTAAGCCGTCGCAGGACAATGTCGTCGTCGTACCTGCTTCGTCAAAAGTCCGCTCTCCAGCATCCCACTCCTCCTCCACTATCCCCACGGCCCCCCGCCCGCGCCGCCTCAAAATATTCCGTGAGGAGGGCGTCATGCGCGCCCGCAGGGTCGATCGCACCCGCAACACTCCCGCGCATGTCGATCCCCTCGCTCTCATCAAGAAGATGCCCGTTCTCGCAGAGGGCTGGCTCTATGTTGCGGTACATGCCGCTCCCGGGCTGGCCCAAGGGCCCATCACGAAATGGATCTTTCGCAGAAATGTCGTTAAGAGATTCGCCCAGGTCCGCGGCAACGTTGTTTTGCTCTATATGCATAGGAGCGACCCTGTAAGAGAAATCTTCAGCCCTGTCGGCTGCGCTGTATCCTCGGCCGATACCGTTGTTAACAGGAAGGGCGCCGTCGAACACAATGTCAATATAGCCAAGAATGGCTATACCATACAGCTCAGGCTCAAATCGGAGGCTGACGCAGACCTCTGGGCTGCCGTTTTGCGTGATATCAGCCTTGTCCGTCAGCCCCGCCTCGCCGACTTTCAACTCGTTGCTCCCATCGGCGAGGGCGCAAGCGGCAAAGTGTTTCTTGTCCGTGACACCAAGACTGGGCGCAAACTCGCGCTAAAGTGCATGAGCAAGAAGGGCGGCTCTTTTGGCTACAGTGCCAGCGAGTTTCGTCATGCTGTCGACGAGCGTCTGGCCCATGAGCATATGAACCATACCGATTTCATTGTCTGTCTTCGTCACGCTTTTCAGACCCACGACAAACTGTATCTGGCTACTGAGTTTTGCGAGGGAGGCGATGTCTACAACTTCGTCGACGTCCAAGGCGGCGGAGTCACAGAAGACCAAGCCCGCATTATCACAGCTCAGGTCCTTCTGGGTTTGAAGGCTCTTCACGATGCGGGTATCGTTTTCCGCGACCTCAAACCAGAAAACGTTCTTCTCGACAAGGAAGGCCTTGTGCGATTGGCTGACTTTGGTCTGTGCAAGGTCTTCGATGAATCTACTTTGCTCACACGCACAGTTTGCGGAACATTTTCGTACGCCGCTGCGGAGATTTTGGAAGAGTCGGGATACGGAATGTCATGCGATCTCTGGGCCTTAGGCACGTTTTTGTACCATATTATGATAGGCAGACCGCCGCGTGTCGCCGCTTCCTTGCAGGAGGCAAGAGACAACATCTTCAACAGCAAAGAGCCCATCATTTGGTACAGCGACGTCATGTCAGAACAGGCCATGGCTCTCGTTACAGCCCTAATAGAAATTGATCCGGACCGGCGGTTGGGCTGTGGTCCACAAGGCATTGCAGAAGTGTGCGCACATCCATTCTTTAAGGATCTCGATTGGATGGCCCTCGCAGAAGGAGAGATTCCACCCTACGTCACAAAAGAATTGCCGCCAGCAGAGCTTGGAGACCTGCGAAACTTTAACCAAGACGAGTGGAAATCGATTCAGATGGATCCCGACCAGGACAGTCCAAGTTATACCGAATCTGTGCTTTGGCCACCACGCAACTTGGTGTCCAACCCGCTTCCCAGTGATTTTTTAGTTTCATACAGTTACAGTTGTGAAACGGTTGCTGGTGTGCTTCACACACGCCCACGGAGAGGACCCCTTAACTAGAGATAAAGCGCATTCTGCGAGAAGAGGTTTCGGCCTCTCTTGCCGTTTCTGTACGTCAAGCTTAAAACTATTAGGCCCAGTGGTTTGAAGTATAAGTATCGATACTGTCTATCCCTTCAACGACATTTCAATGAGAATCGTAAACGGTTTTTATTAACAAGTTGTTGTATGGGCATAAATTATTGTGTGAACGATCACACGCAGCGGTGTTCGGCCTATTGGGGGGACCAGTGACGGCTGATTCTGTACTACGAGTGGGTGCAAGCTCGCCTGCAAATTGAAAAATTACTTTCTCCATCAGTAAAAGAGAATACTCGATTGTAAAAGCCCGCAGGGAAAAACAGAGTCGATGAGAAAACCTGCCAATGAGCGCGGCATACACAAGGAGTGAAGATGTCACACATCCTTCCTTTCGTTATCGATTTAAGAGGCAGTGGGAATTCCAATTGACGTGTTCAAGGGATATAGAGAGAGGCAAGGTTGTGTATCTAGACGTAATATTCTACGTCAAGGGAAAGCCTGGCTCTGTGCCTCTTGCTAGAATACGTGCCATTAATCCCTATTAATGTCGATATAATGTTTTAGAATCTTGCACAAAGACGCAACGGGCGGCCGACGGAAAAAGAGCCTCCGAAATCGAGGTTCGCTCAAAAGAAAAGGAGGAGATGCTGTTCCATCAGTCAATATTTCCCGCGTCCTTCTGATAATATCGAAGTAATATTATTACTTCGAATATCGAATATGACGTAGCAGCTTGACACCTCTTTCTACGAGTGCTTCATTAGTTATATGGGTTCTCAGCGAAGCACTGATGGTCTTCATGCTGCCGTCTGAGAGAAGCTTCAGACGAACGTCTTCCCGGCACCATACTATACGGTCAATGATCCGAATTGCATACAGCTGTACTTCAAGATTATGTCTAAATTCAATCATCGAGCTGATAATGGCCTCCAGTCCACCAATGGTAAACACAACCATGGCCTGCATGTCATCCAGAGCAGCCATGATGTCCAGCAAGATCAAGCAATTAATCCTTAACTCGGCAGAGTCGCGAAACTTGCGCATGGCACGCACCACAATCTCAATGCCGCGCATGGAGCCAAGCTGGCTCGCGCAAAACTCGTCGCGGGCAACAAGAGTGGATAAGGCCTGGAAGGCGGAAAACTGCACGTCCTCATCATCCTTCAAGGCGACGATGGCCAAACATAGCATGCGGATGGCGCCAAGTCTTCCTATTTGCTCCATAGTGCCCTTGTCAGCTCTCTTGGCAACCTGGCCTATGAGGTGACACGCTTCCAGGGCGATTTCAGCGTTGCTGCGGTGAAACTTCATGGCACGCATAGCGGCTCGGACGTGGCCGCCGCGACGGAGAGCGGCGGCAACATCGGTGGCATGATCGCCCTCTGCCATGAGGGTGAGGACGGCAAGGGCGACTTTCTGGAAGTCTTCGTGTTTGAGAAAGGTCTTTCCCGCGGCAACGACGACCTCGACGCCAAAGAGGCGGATGAGGGCCGGGACCAACTCTGGGGCGGCGGGAACAAGCACTGCGAGGGCTCTGACGGCGTTAAAAGAGACGGAGAAGGACTGCGTGTGGAAGAGCATGGTGTGCACGAGTAATTGGATGCCCTTCGAGTCTGCAACTGTGCGGGCGGCTTGCGGAGATGAATGGGAGATGGTACTGAGGATGTGAGTGGCAGCAACTTGTAGGACGACGTGTGAGGGGTGGCGGAGCATGAGGTCGAAGAGGGGGGGAATGAAGTCAGACAAGAGATCGGTAGGAGGGGTGTCGAGGTACGGGGCCGATAGGGCTGCGAAGGCGTCGGGAGTTGAGGAGTGGTTTGGGGAGGAGCGGATCTCGAGAAGGAGGGAGAGGAGTGGCGAGGGCTTGGAATCAGGGTCATGGTCAGTGTCGGAGTTTATGTCAGGGTTGCTTGTATCGGTATCAGGACACGAGTCTGTCGGTGGAGGTTTTGTGGTTGGGACAGGGTCAGATGTAGGCGCGAGGGCGCACGGAGCAGCCATTTTGAAGAAAGGTGGGGGGGTCAGGCGGGGAGAGGCATGGAAGAGTTGAAGCGGTAGAGAGAATATGAGGAAGAAAGCAGACGGTATACATCATACGAAGGAGGATTTGCTTTTGACTCAACGAGACCGACCCTCAGTTTTTTTCAGAAAGAGGAGACGAAGATGGACAGAAGAAACGGTGAACAGTTTGCCCCTCAATACACCAACACACATTGTGCTGCAGGAGCTGGAGAGCATTGGATTACTGTAACGGTACAGCATGTAAGTTCGGAAAAATTAGCGACAAATGTTAAGCATTTTACGACATGACATTTATCTTTACTCCAAGAGCTGCCCTTCCTCACCCTTGAGCCAATTCTCGCGCAATGAATCAGATCAAGTCCCGATGACGCATTTACTCCCATTACAGTATGTACATTGCTGTTGTTTCCCTTCACCGCCGGCAGTCCGCGCCGAGTCCGCGCCGAGTCAGCGCCGAGTCAGCACTCGCTGCGGTGGCTAGGCGACATTCTACCGCGCGGTAAAATGGGTGTATGGATGAAATTTTTGTTTGATACGTGAAGATTCAGAGAGGGGTGCCCAACCTTGCTGGTGATAGATAGCCAATCAGATGGCAGGGGCCCCACTACTTCGAATGCAGCTCATTTTGGGGGGGTGCCCAACTTTGGCCCAACTGAAAAGAGTGTCACAGCGATGATAATATGATAACTCACACATTCCTTTACAGTACTGAATTTTGCTAGTACTGTAAAGGGGGTTGCCGGTGTTGTCGGACAGTGACAAAAAGTTCGGACATGCAAAATATTTGTAAGAAACATCTTCGACACGGGCCAAAGTGCGGCACCGCCGCCTAACAGCGCCAGAAAGTGCGCTGTATCTCATAACGAAGTGGATGAAATTAAAAAACAAATATCCCAATCGATTGCGCACAGCGTTTTACGTATAGGAGTGTAACAGCCAGAGCACACAAAACAGGCGGACTTTTCAAATTCTCGTCCGGTATCCCTTCGACCTATTCCAACTCACTGTCAACTCAATTCACAGCATTCCGATATACACATAAACGTCAACTACTTCCAACTTCTATACCTGCCCTTCTGGACCACTTTTGGCATCTCGCGAATGAAAAATGCCGCCTGCTTCGCGTGAACAGCGCATTATGGCTGCAATGAAAATGGTCACAGATGGCCAAACCTACAGGCAAGCAGTAGAACGACACCAAATCCCCAGATCCACAATTGCAAGCCGCATACAAGCTGCCTCTCCCTCCTCGCAACGAATTCGAAAAATCCGAGCTGGTCTCCGCACACTCACATCAGTTGAGGAAGACCTTGTGCTTAATCTCATAACTCGCTCTGCTGAACGTGGATTACCTTTAACGCGGAGACTTGTCAAAGAAGCAATCGAAATTATCATAAGTCGTATGACTCCTGCACGTCGCCTCGTGCTCAAGTTTAAGGGAGGGACACCGGGAACAAGATATCTACGTAACTTTCATCGCCGCCACAGGGACAAGATACTGTTCTCCAAGCCACTGAGGGAAGAAGCCGTTCGATTTCATGCATGTAACGGTGACGCTTTAACGACACATTTTGCTCGTCTTGAAAAAATTATTCAAGAGCACAACATCGACAGCCCAAGGATCTGGAACTGTGACGAAACAAGCGCAACACCCGGGCGAGATGCAAATGGAAAGCAGACTTCACGTGTATATGTCACCAGAGCGGGGGCGCGCGACGCCAAAATCGGACATTTTCTGAGCACAAACAGGGTGACAATGCTTCCAGCGGTGAGCGCAGACGGTGAGACAGTGCCACCGATGTTTGTATTTAAAGGCTCGCGGCTTCCATACCGTTTTGTGGTTCAAGACGGCATGAAAGCTGTGCAGACATACGCTGATTGCTTGCCCCGAGGGTCAATCGTATCAATGAGGTCCGAAGGCGGTGGCGTCGATACAAAAAATTTCTTAGAATGGTGCAGGCATTTTATTTCGAACGTGAGGGATCTGACTAGAGGTGGCCGTAAAGTGTTGCTGATACTGGATGGGTATCGGTCACACATGTCTCTTGCAGCTCTTGAGATGTTGGACTATAATGATGTTATCGTTTATGCACTACCCGCCCACACATCAGGCAAAACACAACCTTTGGATGTGACAATTTTTTCTCCTTTTAAGGGTGCTTTGAACGACGCTATAAATTTGGCCGTGGCAAAGGATGAACAAAACAACTGGGACGCATTCGCATTTTCCAGCATGTTGAGGTACGCCTACAAAAAAGCGTTTACGAACAGTAATATTATCTCTGCGTTTCGCCGTTCTGGTATATGGCCATTAGATGCGCATCAGCTTCTATCTATTCCACGCCCTCAGAGCCATATGCACCAGGTGATGATGTCAGTGACGGAGCTGGAGCAATTGCTGGAAGTGCGGCGAACAGAAATACGTCATTCAGTTTTGGGTTCTGATGTGAACCTGAGTCATAGTGGTTTTGTTGATACGACTAGAGGTCAGATGCTGACATCATTTAATGCTATGAATTTAGCGAGAGAGAAATACCGCAATGATGAGCGGCGCAAGCTGACGGAAGCAGCAAAGGCTGCAGAACTGTCTTTGCGGAAAGCTCGTCGCACAGAAAGGGCACAGGCCGAAGCAGTAAACTTTCGTAATGCGCGATGGGCGAAGCGAGCGGAACTTGCTGGCATGGCAATTGGGGTGTTTAAGAAGCGAGTGAGGTCGCTTCGAGAGCGGAGAGCCATCGCACGTCGTATGGTAATTATGAGGAAGCAGAAGACGTTTCGAAAAGGGCACAATTTTTGAGCAAAGTGACGGGTTTGATGTGGGATCGGTGACGTGGCGAATAATTTTGTTTCCAAAAAATAATGTTGTATGAGGAAAATGTGCTTGCATTTCCGATCTTTGTGCTCGGTTGGGGCGCAAAAGTGTCCGCGTGCTTCAATCTCACTCCTCTTGTGTGTCCGTGGTTGTTTTGGCCAAGTCCCACTGGACGACGGGCTGACAGTGTCCCCGTCGCAAAACATAAAAAACGGTGATTGTTTGACAATTAGAAGTACTTTTTCCTTTTAATATTGAGGTTTTTGTCCGACGTCTTCAGCACCCCCCCTTTACACCCAGTTACCTCATTTAGTCTCCCCATAATATTAGTGTCACTACCGCAATAGTGTGTGTGACACTATTTCTTGTACACTCCACGCGGACGGGAATATAATTAGAGTCCCGCACAGTAATTCATGTGTGTGCATCCAATAGTGTGTGTGACTGATGCGGTCGGCGATGGTCTCTTCAGCGGCATTCGATCGATCCCCTCAGCAGTCGGCGCATGCGTACCTACAGTAAGTTTCACCTTCCAACGACTCACCTCCCAAGAGAGACCACAACCCTTCTCACTCGCACATCCTCGTCCCTCCCAGTATCGGCAACATTACCATGCCCGTCCGAGGATCTCTAATCTTGGCAGCATTTGAAAGGGGATTAGCGCTCCGTGCTGCACGACAAACCGCACAATCTGACTTGAATAACGTCCTAACTGCTACAGTTGCTCCCGGTTCTGCGCCTGCCGCTAGCGCAGAACCAGCAGAAGTACTCTCTCGCTCACATAGCGGAAAGAGAGCATTGCAGCACGTGCTGAGCGTATTTCGGCGCATCAGGATCTGCAAGTGGATGGTGTAAGCAGCACTTTTGCCACCGTTTTGTGCTAGGAACATTTCAAGTCGTGCAGTCAAGCAGTTTCCATATCTCTTTCGCGGCAACAGCAGTGCCAATCTACACAAGGCTTCGCGTATCTGGAAAGACAGATCCAAATATATTGAGATGGACAGCCCCGACTCCAGCCGATCATCACGTCACTCCCGTGTTATCTGCTGCAACACCTCATCAGGTCTGAAACGTATTTGCATCAAGGCTGTAGTTGGTCGTGGTCGTAAACTCCCGGCTTGGAAGGTTTCACTCTATCGCGACTGGTGCTCAGAGTTTCATCGGCTCAGGAAACTCGGAGTCAATTATCGAAATATTGGTTCTCTATGCCGGTACAGTTTGCAGAACTCCGATACACACGAGTATCCAGCAAATATGACAGATCCCTCAATTGGCAAGCCTATCATTGAGTTGGTTAAACCTCGATTTGTGCAACAGTTTGCTGACAAATTTCGAATTCAATGCCGGTCTCAATGTGGGGAAAAAAGCTATCACCAGCCAAGGAACTCCAGCTTGAGAGGGAAGTTGCTTACCACTTGGGTTATCTCGCTCGACTATTCAGAAACAGGCAGATAGACGAAAATGATGTCGAAAATGCCGACGAAACGCATTTCGTGATCGACATGGATAACGGAACCACGCTCGGATTTACAGGCGATGAGGAGATCAAGTACGCCGATGTAGTTTCTGGGGGCGAGGTGATGACTATGCTTGTACGGTTAAGTGGAGGTCGGGACGCCAAAATAGAGCCGCCGTTCATGGTTTTCAAAAACAAAGATCGCAACTATCCCATAAGGGGTATACTTGATAATATTCCAGGCGTAGCCTATTGCACTGGGCCGAAAGGCTGGATTGATACAATCGTGCTACCTCAATGGCTTCGGGAGCGGAGGGTTATGTGGAGTCTTCCAAACGGAAGAAGGTGTATGCTCTTTTTGGATAATTGCAGTGGACACAATCAGACTGAAGAGCAAAAGAAAGCACTCCGTGAGATCAACACGGAATTGCTGTATTTTCCTCCGAACCCGACCCATCTTTTGCACCCGTGTGACTCTTTTATTATCCAGAAATCAAGGTTGAGTGGAAAACGATGTGGGAGGAGTACAAGATGGACCAAATTATGAAGAACCAATGGTCCGATTCATCTGGAAGGATTAAGAATCCTGGAAAACGATATTTCTTGTCGCTAGCAAAGAAAGCTACGGATAGGTTTAACAGGCAGCGGGACGAGAATGGGATAACATACGCCCGTAAGGCTATGATTATGTGTGGTCATGCCCTCAACTCAAACGGACTTTGGGAAGGGCAACAACTAACTCCCAAACTGCAGTCGATTATCCGTTGTCATCGCCAGCACTTTGATGGCGAGCCTGTGAACCCGCCAGACCATGCAATACCCTCTTCAGGGATAAGTGAATAGAATTTTGGCAGGGACACTAAAATTGTTCACAACATTAGTGTGTGTGACACCATTTGATGTTTGTGTTTTATTAGTGTCACTACAGAAATAGTGTCCCGTACAGTAATTTTTGTGCGTTCGCTCTAAAATCCATCACCGAATCAGTATAGGGGAGACTAAATGAGGTAACTGGGTGTACTGTTCTCGTAAGTTCAGACACGGTGCAGATTGAGGATGTCTGAGTTACTGTCCAGGATGTTTGGAGTCCAAGGGAGATAGAGCACTGACGACAGAGGAGGGAGATAAGGGATAAGATGGAATAGTGGACAATGGAAACACATTATTCGGCACAATGCCGGGAGCTTAGACAAGCTCTGCTGAGGTGTTATTGCTTGCTGTCTCTCCACCTCTCTCTCTGTTCCTCTCTTCCTAGGACTAGCCATATATCTACCTCGCTTCCTGCTTCTTCCTCTCGATTAGCCTTTCGATTCTACTTGGCGTCCTTTCACTTCTGCATTTCCTCGGTGCGAAGCTTTGCCTTTGCTTTCCTCGATTCATTTCGTATCAGTGTCGGTGTTGCTTTCTTTTTGCCCTTCTAGACTGCATTCAGGATCCTTTAGCCCAATTACCTTACATCGGATATGGGTGCTTCTTTTCCCGCCTCTTCGCAATCAGGTCTGTTGTGTTGACAACCTTCTGGAGGCGGTGTCGCTCGAGCGTATACCTTCGAGTTAACATCGTACGTAGACTATCGGTGACAGTTCACTCGTGGTGCCGCGCTTTGTAATTATGAGTAAGCAATAGTAATTGAAATTGCTTTTACTTCTCACAACTGTACTGTAACCTGCCGCCCGCTGCCGGTCCACGACAATCCACAAGTACCCATGGCTACCCAAATTACTGCTCTGTCTGCCCACCCCGTCTCCTTTACCCCTTTATCTCGCACCACTACCCACGCCCCACAACCCACCAACCTACCTTCCTGCCCACCGCCTACTGCTTTGAGACCACTCTTGTGCACTGAACTTTCGCCACTGGCCGGATGGACACGCCACTATACAGCCTGAAATTCACATATCATGCGCGTCGCCTCGCCCCGCCGAGCAACAAGAACACACCTCTGCACCAGCTGTGCATGCCACTGTCCGCCCCTCGCGCGAGCCGCGCATGTGTAACAAACCCCCCGCTCCAGTTCCCTCCGACGCGCCCGCGCACGGAGCGAAATGGAGTTTTGACAACAAGACACGTGACCTGGTTAGAAGAAAGGGGAATGAACGGGACTGGAGTACGCGGAAACCGGAAAGGAGCGGCGATCGTGTGCGTCTATCAACCAATGCCATTTTGCGCCAGTATCGATGAATGACTTCATCTCTGCGGAAAAAACTCGCATCATGTGCGGCCAAGTCAGACCTCATTTGAGGTAATCCTTTGTCGCACAAAACACTTACACGGCACCGAGCGTGCAAGAGTCCCAGCGATCTGTGTCCCGTGTGCTCGAGTTACGCCGGACACAGCCTGACTCCGTCCCGCACCAGGTCACCGAGAGGCCCCATCGCTTCGTCTTCCTTGCCCCTCGTCATCGCGTCCTGGAACATCCTCGACGCTACATCCCTCGCTACCCCGTTCCCGCTGTCTCTCAGCAGGACGGCCATGCTCAACATAGTGTGGCGATCTTGCCGCACCCCGATCGCGCGCTCGTAAAACCGAGCGGCACGAGCCGCGTTGCTCTGCACCCCTCCGCGCCTCGCACGAGCATATCGCTATTCTCCACCATCGCCTCAACATCACCGTGCTGTTCCACCGCCCGCTCAAATAGCTTCACAGCCCGCCTTGCGTCCCGCCGCACCCCTTCTCCTCCATCCCGCATTCGGCGCGCGCGGTAGCAGGTAGCTCTGACATTCTGCCCTTTTTCGATGGCCAGCTCGTACAATTCTACCGCCTGAATCGCGTCCGTATCCACCCCTCTCAAGTCATTTAATTGTAGACAGCCTACACCTACCATCGCCCCGACATGATCGTGCTCCTCAATCGCGCGCCCGTACAGCTCCTAAGCTCTTGTTACATCCTTCTCAACTTGCTGGCCTCCGTCCCTCATTTCGTTGGCTAGCCTGAACATAGTGTCACCGCCACTATCTTGCTCACGGACCGCGAGTGGGTTCAGCTCAAAGGCTCTCATGGAGTTTTCTTCCACGCTCTGGCCCGCAATCTGGTCTTCGTGTCAGCAAAATCACGAACAAGCATTGCCCTGGTGAGCGAAAGCATCCCCTAGTGAGTAGCCATCCCACCGAGCAAAAGGGAGAGTGCCCGGTCGCGGTCTGCATGGCGGGGCAACCGCAAGCAAGTGCTAATCGGATAGCCACGGCGGTATTCTGTACCCCGTCTTCCTCCTCCTCTTCCGCTTTTTGCGTCGGGTGCATGCGGCTTAGTGCCCCTGCTCCAACCATCTCTTGCCCGTGTCCAAACAAGCAAAAACCTCCATTTCACACCACCTCATCATGCTTTATCATGTTTTGTCTTGCGGCCCCCATCTCATCAGAGGGCCTCGGATCACACCCTGCGCCAGCATTACCCTACACCCCCCCGCGCAAAGTGACAAATTGTAGAGCGCCCGTGCGGCGTCATGCTGGTCCGCCTCGTCTTTCGATACAAACAACGAGTATTGCCACTCCCCGAAAGCAGTTGCCATCTACGAAATCACTTCTGGCCATAGCCGTAGGGCCATTGCCCCGGCCAACCCGGCCAAGCCTGGGCTGGGATAAAACTTGAAGGCTCGTGCCATGGCACCACAGCCCACTACGAAGTAAATCTGGCCCGTAACGTTACGATTAATTTAAGTTTTGATTTGGCCGTACCAATGATAGTCAAGACATTTTTTGAGCAAAATTTTTGATACTGATTTTGCACCGAATTCCCTGCAAGCCGTAATCTATTGGTACTCTTCCAATACCTTGCCGCCGCTGGGCCAACTGAAAAAAATCGCAAATTTACCATTGGACATGGCAGTGCCTCATTGTAATGTTTGGCGGTACTGCCATACGTGCTGGGCTGATCCATCTCAAAAACATCCCAGATTAACCACTGGGCATGGCCATGCAGTAGTTTATTGCGTTTTGGTACTGCCGAACAGACTGGAATGATCCTACGTTTGTTTCTGGTCGGCGATGTGCACACGTAGGATCGGGTCAATGCAGCGCACCCGTGGTACCAGTTTTCATATAGGATGGGAGCAGTGTGAATTGCGAGCAAGAGTCAGTAGTCGGTTTACCACTATGGTTAGCTCCCTATCTACATACGCTACGCGGCGCAATATACAGTCTCCTTGCCGCTTCAAGCTCCGACGACCAACTGTTGTGGGGACAAGCGCATTTGTAAACTGAAGTAGGTTAGATACTGCGTGCAGCAGGCATGTTCGGCCGGACTGATTCGCAAAGCGTTAACGACAACTTACAATCCATCCAACACTTTCACGCAACAAGAACTGCCTAACTTCCGGCGCCGACGCCACGTGACACTTCCAATCATGACGGAGTTCAGTTTACCATGACTTCAAGTTCCGAGGACCAACTGTTGTGGGGACAAGCGCAGATGTAAACTGAAGTAGGTAAGATACTTCGTGCAGCACGCATGTCCGGCCGGACTGATTCGCGAAGCGTCAACGGCAACTTACAATCCATCCAACACTTTCACAAGACCAACACGGTTTTAATTCCGTCAGGTTCGCACGCAGACAAAGGTGAGCTCATCACAAGAATTTGAAGATGGTCAGATAGTGCGGACATACGCGGACAAAAATGCAACGCACGTGCGTGCATATCAACCTACTTTCAGCGCGTTTCCTATCACGACGACATCGACATCGATCAACTGTAGATCGACCGTTCGCAGCCCCATCCACCAGCAATAGCACTGGCGATCTCTCGCTATCCTGATCACCCATACACCACAAGCGGGCCCGCCGTGACTCTATGGCATCGATCTTGCGCCCTCATACCCGAAACGAACTGCGTGGTTGTTTGCGTCCAAAGATACCTTCGGTCAGCAGTAGATTGCCCTAGGAAGAGCGAGGTGTCCAACTCTTGACGGGATCGGCGAGACGTGTAACCAGAAGTCCGCCCAATTTCAATTCAGATGGGGTGGGTGCTGAAATCTGATAATTTTCCAGTAGAAAACGCCACTCCGCGAATAATCAGGTTTTTCAGCGTCTGAAACACCAGGTCCCTATCCCCTTCATGCCATTCTTGCCGGGTAACCTTTTCTCCTCGTCTGAAAGTAGAATGCCCCGCCACCCAAAACATTGGCAGAGTGTTTGATGGAGTTGTCCCTCGATACGTGACAGGAGTTGGCTGAGCAGGCGTGGTACAGCGCCACGCGACGGACGCCATCAGTGAGAGAGAGCACCTGTATAGACTCTGAGTTCAGTTCCGCGGATATCCTCAGAGTTTTACGATCATCCACTCTGCATCTTACGACAGCCGCGTGAGGACTCTCGTCCTCTCTCTGCAAGACCCCAACAACAGCGAACAGGTTCAATGACGATCCGACCGCCCCATTTGCATGCAAAAGCAATCCCTTCGTCCCTCCGCGCGGTAACATAACCTGGACGACACATCTCGGCTCAATCGTGTCATGCGAGTACGTCCGTGGGGACGCACTCAAGTAGCTTCTGCGAACGCGCCGAGCAGACGAGAAGAACTTGACTTCCGACTTCTTTGACGTATCAAATTCTGGACGGAGATTTTCCAGGATGTTTGTAGCCCGTGATAAAAGCTGCGACAAAAGCTCAGATGAATTTATCGTTTCTGTTTCTGATATGCAACAGCTGGACAGCTCATTGACATCCTTTTCACAATTCCCCTCCCATCGTACGGAATCTCCCGTCCAAGCGGGGTTGACCTTCCCATTCGACCGCATCTCGTCCATCAACTGTTTGACAAATAAATCAGATATACTAACATCTGTGTCCTTCAGGAATCCCTTCAATTCATCCGAAGCCTGTGACAACTCGTTGCAAGCTTCGCCGAGAAGCAAGCGTCGAAGGCCTCTCCTGCATTCCATCTTCAGTCCGGCATCCGAAGTTTGTGTCATAGTGCTGGACAGCAACGCCAACCGCCCTTGCCAATCATTCCCCAAACAATGACCCACGGCCGCCAAATGTCCTTTTTGGTGATTACCCCGGACTATGCACCTCTTCAAAGGTTGATGAGCATTCTCGAACACCAGTTCCATAAAGTGACGTACATGCCCGAAGGCAGGAATTGTGTGGTTGTACAACTCGATTAACCTGTGCAGGTTAGGCTTGTCCAAGCTGGGGCGACCTTTACCCACTCCTTGGCAATAATTTGCGCAAAACTTGTCTGCCTCAGTCACATACTTCTCAGCCCTTTCCAGCAAGTCTGCATGGTATTGAGCTCCATTATCACTTGTCACATACAAATAATCTGAGACACCATCCGCCTCTTCCGATGGCCACCAGTACGTCAACGCAATCAATTCCTGCAATTGCGTCAATAGATCCAACACAACAGTGGTTTCTTCACTCTGGATCCCCGGGAACAGTTGGTAGAAAACGGGAACGCACACGAGAAGGGCGCAGAACACACCTGACAGAGTCATGGAATTGAGTTCATTCTTGGAACTAAAAACTGATGATTGCCTCTTCAACCCATTGTCTCGGAGGGCTCCGCATATTGCCATGTCAGCTTTTGCCCTGAACGCGGCCGCGTTTCCTTGTCGGTTAATCACGTGGAAGCCTACCTCGATAACGTTCTTCGCGAGACCGGCCAGCAAATGGTCAGGCGCGACGACGTTGCAGCGATATGCCTCAAAACGTCCTGACACCACACGCTTTCCATCGCTTGTTAACGGTATGTCAACGAGTACGCGCTCAAGTTCCCTTTGCAATGCAAGAAGAGGAGAACGTTCGTCACTAGTCTTGTTGCTGTCTTTCATACCAAGCCGGTTTGTGTCTCGACTGTCAATTTCGCTGTTGCGAAGAGCTTCATGGCGTTCCATGCAACTCAAGGACGCCGTGCGGTGTGCATGGACTTTTGTCGTATAGCCGTATCCGCTCTCACCGACGCCGGTGTTCTTCCGAAATGTACAAAGAGTGCACGGCGTATTTGCCGTATGTCCCATAACATCCAACGAGCAGACGAAAGGGTTTGTCTGGAGTTCCATCGCCACCATCATTGAAACGTTGACCGGCCCCGTTTGTACTCATGTTTTGAAACCAAAACAAATTGTCTGAGCTGAGACCTTCCTTGTGTTTCCAAAACCTAGAAACCAACATACATATTCTCGACGTTGCCACTGCTTCACTTTCTGTAGGTCGAAGGAGGGTACAAATATCCCCAGGCAACACCTTCTTCGAAGAACGAGCCCTTGCTTCAAAATCTATCCTTCCATCTCTACGCCTCACAGATCTATTATACTTTTTCAATGGCGGTGCTGTACAAAACTGCCTGGCCAGGCAATTCTTCACGCCACGGAGAACCTTCATCGCCATGTTGGCGCTTCTTGTAACATTTCCCTCACTTCCCACGCACCACACGGCTGAAATTATACACTTCATTACAAAGTTATTGGCTGCGTTCTCATGAACACGATAGCCCAGATTGCGCACGTCAAGTGACAAACGTGATGGAAGCAGTTCTGACAGTTCCAGTCGAATCACGGCACCCGGGAACGCTTGCACAGTACATGAACCATTGTGGACGTAGAGTGCTCTCGTAGCTTCCAATATGATCTGCCGCTCTGCAACCAGCTTCGAGCTTTCTATGCATTCTGCGTCCGCCACACCACCATGCCATCGACTGGATTTCGGATACATTGAGTTGAAGAACGGAGCCATCATGATGTCCACTTTCGCCCATTCACTTGGTGGAACGATACGAACAGGAGTTTTAGACTCGTTCGAATATTGCAATGCGGTCCCCTCGTTACCCCCAAAATTTTCAACCAATGACGTTCGGTTGAATGCCTTCTTCTTTCGTCGGACGACAAAGTACTTGAGGTCACTCTTGGGAAAAAGATACTTCAAAGCATGCGGAAAGAGAGTCCTCTGTACGGTGGAATAAGATGGGAACTTATTAGAAGGAGAAACCCAAGAAATTATATCTCTCATGAGTTTATACTGTTTGACCGTATAGCGGACGCTACCGCAAACTATTACGAAGCCCAAAAGGTTGTACCATGGTTCGAAAAGCTTCCGAGATGATAGAATTATTCGCAAAACTTTCTGGCTGTCCAGCCTGCTTCCCATTTCGGGATCGTCACTTGATAAACTCGGAAAGCACTCCATCCCCTCACAGCTCTCTTGATAAATACTTGGAATAATGATATTGTCATTTCCCACTAAAACAACGTTTGGATCGCTTTCGGGAGCGAAGTGTTCCGAGTCGCCAAGTTCTGGGAAGTGGCCTTCATCATAGTCGACAAGATCTATTCCTTCTTCGACGACAACCGTTTCTCGATGTTCCGAGCCCTTTACTTTCGATCTAGTACCTTGATCTCCAGTCTGATTGTTCGACGAAGCATGCCCATTCAACACTCCCAAAATATCAGCCGCTTCGCCAGTTTCCGGAAGCTCGAGAGCTGGGGTTTCTTCTGCTTCCATAAGTGCGGCCGCCTCTGCATCCCCATCGAGATCGCTTCCTGGTCGTGTATGAACGTCATGGAACAGGGTTTACAGGTCTGGCAAGTCAGGGACGTTGTCCATCCAAGTAGTGCCCATCGTACGACGTCTCTTTCTTCGACCTGACATATGAGGAACGGTGGTGCTGTCGTCCGATATTTTCGTGTGGATTATGGTGTTGGAAGAAGTGAGAGTGTAGGATGTTGTTGAAGGAACAGTGCGCAGGGGTCGCCAGGCCTGGCGGTTTAGATTTTGCACACCAAATAATTACATTACAAGTGGCGGTCTGCTAGTGTCTATCCAACCGTGAGGACAAAATTTGAGGACAAAGGGATTTTTCTTCGAACTCCTTGCTTGTTCTTTAGTTTTGATTACTCCACATAGCCCTTGACACAATCAGCATAAATCGTTTGTTGTGGAGACAATTTCTACCTCTAAAAATGAAGCAGAACCTGGAATTTTTCACTGTAAGCAGTTCTTCTTTGTAGTACGAAATTGAAATGGCTTCTTCGTGATTTAGAAGGTATTTCATTGACAACCCCCGCCGTTCAAGTGCGATATGGCGGTCTTGAAGTATTCTTTCAGAAGAATTCGTGTCGGCTATATGATGAAAAATTAATAAATTTGTCGGATCTGTTGAGGTATGATAAGCTTGGTCGGTCGGATACACACTACAGTACAGGGTATTAACTCTGCCTTTCTTTGTCCACCGTTGTTTACTCCGGTATCCCCCAACCTCCTCTTTCTTTCCCCTCACTAATCCACCATGACCACTGCCCTCGCATCTCCTCCCGTCCTTCTCTGCTTCTGTCTTTCTCTGCGCCCTCTCACGCAGGCCACGCCCTCGCTGTCGCACCGGCCCCACCCCTCGCATGGGGCCCTGGAAGGCGTGAAGGAACACGTACGGTTTGGGATATCCTCCTGCACAGGATTCCCGTCCTCGTCGAACATTCTGATTCGCACTCGCCCTCTCCCTCAGTAGTCTCGACAATACGCCTTGTTCACTTCCAAGGCCGTCTGAAACTTGAGCAGTTGCGCGCAATCAAATACCTCCTTTTATCCTCGGGTTTTCAACGCACTTATCTTTCACGATTTTGCGACCCTGGTTCACACATAAAACGGCAACATCTGTCAACAATCATAGAAAGACCTGCACACAAGCAGCTATTCAACGACGTGCTAAGTTTGCATCGCATCACTTACCTGGGCTTCCGTTCGCAATTTGTCGAGGTAAGGCGGGTAAATCACCACCCATGGTCGTGGATCCACGTCCGGGCCATAATCCTCCGCAAACAGCAGAGCCGGTATCTTAGACATGTTGCTGGACTGTCTCACTTCGCGAATAACACCTTCGAATTGCAGTCGAATTCTCCGACTCAGCCAGAGGCACTTGCTTCCAATAAAAGTATGTAATCCCCTTGGTGGGACGCCGATGATGCCCGGAAAGAGCTACTCGGTGAGAGCCAAGGCATGCGAAGGAGAAAGGGTGAGGCCGGACCGTCATCGGCAGCATCGTAATCCAAGGAAGATGAAGAGTTGACGGCCCGCCATCAGCCTATCCAGGACGAATTAACTTCTAACTTGGTCGGCCTTGTCGGCCAGCTCAAACAAAGCATATCGGCAAACAAGGGCAAGCTGGAGAAAGACAGCATAGTTCTCGATGAAACTGAAGAAGCTGTCGATAATAACTCTTGGACTCTGAGCGCTGTGCCGGTCGAGACAAGCTGCGTCCCTGGAAAGTTGAAATGAAAAAATGATTCTAGCATCACTGCAATAGCCATGTTGATGTCATCTTTTCGAACGTATTCGCGCAAGTGCAGTGTTGCATGGGCCTCCGCCAATCGAACTATAGACCCAAGATGACGGAGCGCAATAGATATTCTTCCCGATGACATTGACTCCTTTCGAAGGTCAATGTAAATTGACGAGATCTTCTCCTTGTCCATATCGGTCAGCTTCGGGTGTACATTGTTTTTTGCATAGAGGAGGTTGAAGCCTCCGTCTTGAATCGCACGGCCCTGCTCCTCCAACCTCTCTTGCTCGAGGTCTTCACTTGCCTCCTGCAACGCGGCTCTCCGCTTGTACCAATCTGCATCCACAGAGAGATCCTTCTCCCCTGAAAACGTATCAAGTTCCTTCATGCCTGTCTTCTTTCTCCGATTGACAACTTTCCCTATCAGATCGCTCTCTTTCCTGTCCTCCTCGACCTTGACAGCGACGTGCTTTCCACATTCCGCTGGCGGTAAGCCCAACAAAGCGTCGACGAGCAAGCCATCTAAACCGGCGACCATATTCCTCCCGCGCAGTCCATTGGCGAGACTCGCATCGCCCTGCGGAGAGCTCATCCGACGGGCAATAGTGGACCATGAGCTCACCTTTCTCACAGCCGCTCCGCGATCCCTGCGCGGGGAAAGCGCTTCCAGGATGATGGAACGTGCATCGGCGAGCGCCAGTGCCAGCAACACATCGAAACAGTCCAGCACATGGACGACGTCGGCGGTAGCCAAGGCGCGCGTGAGAGAGATAACCAGGCGTGAAACGGGCTTTGCTAAATCCCTAAATCCGAAAGATGCGGGTCGACGAGTGGGGCGGTGACGGAGGGGGCAAAGAGAACTGCAACGTGCGGCAGTTGGGCCGGGGAAGGAGTAGGGGGCAGGTGTGAGGATAATTGCAGGTCGAGGGAGGCGAAAGGGTGCGTGGGGATGCGGCGGATCGAAGAGAGGGCGTGTGCGGAAGGCGAGATAGGTGTCGACGTAGGGCGCAGTTAAAGTGGGTTATGGGGAGAGGGGCGCGGGGAAGGGGCTGTCGAGAAGCGCATTTTCAGACGGGGTGAATCGTTGAGCAGTCGACATTGGGGTTACGGCGTGGAATTAGTTGGGAGAGTTAGAGGGACGGAGGGGAGAAATGCGATGCGGCGTTCTGGCTTTTGAGTTTTTTGAAAGCGATCTACCCTTCGAAGGGTATGAAGAGCGTGTAGAGAGGTGAGGCGCACTTGAGAATTGGCGATGAGGAGATGCGGTGTACTTGTTGGACACGTGTGTACTCACACGTGTCCGACGTCCGGTGCTCTCCTTCTTCTCGAGAATACTTCTTCTCGAGAATACTACTTCTTCTCGAGAATAAACTTTACTGTACGAAAGCTGCTCTCATCACAAGCTGTACAGCTGGGCTGTACAGTACGATGATGAAGCAGTAGGGTGGAGGTAAACACTTGTATCCTCCAAGAGGGTGGCGTGAACACAACGTCTCAGCGTTTTTTCAACCGTGCTTTACCGGACGTGGATTGTTTAGCGGGACGGGTGCTTGCGGGAATGCGAAGGGGCGAGGTTGAGAGGTGAACAACTGAAGACTTATTCTAAGTCGTCGTCTATATCGTGGTGGGCTATGCTCGTTGTCGCTCTCGTTATGCTGGTCATATTTGTTTTGCTCGTCATCGTGCTTGAGATCCCAATTTGAGCCCTGATTGCATTCTCGAAGAGAACAAATGCTGGCAGAAGCGAGCAAAGCTACCAAGCTCATCAAATACTGTACCGTACTCAGCCTATAGACAAACAGTGCTCATGCCCAACTTGTGTGTGTCTAGCTTTTACGAGTAGCAATGCTAAGCATACCGACACAATCCTAACCAGTCCTGAGGCCAACTTAACCATTCAAGATTTGTACAAGCCATCGCCGCACGAGTCTACACTCGCAGATGCGAGGTGAAGCGGTGGGCAGTCAAGGCATCTCGTGTTCCCTTTTAATTTAACAATAAATGGATCCCGACTCAGAACGCAACAACCCTTACCACCATATTTTCCTGAGCGTCAACCTTGGGTACCTCGCGAAGACCTCGAAATTAGAGCTAGACACGACCGATGGCTATTTCCAAAACACCTTAGCACAACCCTCTACGCCAGTACAATCTTCCCCGCAGGAGTCAGGACTTAGAGCCGACCAAGAATATCAGCAAGCTGGTCTGGAAATGGGATCAAAACGAGCAGCATCAAGCAAATGGCCCCTACCCCGATAGCCGTGCGCGTGCCATCAGGCTCAAGCACTTCGTTCCTGCACGGGTAATCACTTTCGCGCTGCAAGAACACGGCGACGAGCCCCCAAAACAAAAGCAGCGGCGAGTTGCCCAGTAGAGATGAGAAGCCTTGCAGCAACAAAGTAAGCGCCGTGGCACGGCTCGCGACCGCCCGCCCGTACAAAGCCTGCATGATCCGGGCCCCGTCCAACCGGCCGATTGGCATCAAGTTTAACGCATTGGCCAACAAGCTCGTGTACTCCACGACTGCTAGCGGATGTACAGCGATGGTGGCCTGTTCTCTCAAACCCGCTGGCAAGATGATATCCGCGAGCGAGCCGACCAAAATGGAGGCGTGGAAGAGCGCAGACGGCACTTGCGGAAACCAGTCGGCGATCTGCCCGCTGCTCGTAATCAACAGTCCCGCGATCAGAGCGGAGATACTGGCGACGGACCCCACGAGCGGTCCTGCATTTATTGGTGCGCACCGGTACAATATCAGCCTGGATCCAGTAGAAACTAACAGATGTCCGTCTACAACTACTAAAATCCGTGTCTGTGTGTGTGTCTGTATGTCCTTGCGCTCCCGCGTTGCCATTGGCGCACGGGGGCGGCGCCGCGGTGACAAGTGGCGGCCATGGGGACACGTGGCGTGACAAGTGGCCCCCCTTACTAAAATCGGTGTATGTGTGTCTGTCTTTTCGTCTGTGCGTTCCCGCGTTGCCATTGGTGCGCTCTGTAGAAGCCGCCGTGCTGATTGGTGCGCCTAATATTTTCAATTTTTCCGATGTGCCTTTTCGCGGGAAAACAAATTTTGGGCGCACTGGGGCGACACGGCGTACACGTCACGGCCACGTGAGGGGCGGCCTGGCCGCAGGCCAGGCCGCCACGGGGACACGTGGCCGTGGCAAGTGGAGGGGGGCGGCGGGGCGGCCTGGCCGGTGGCCAAGCGGCCACCAAGGACACGTGGTGGCTACGGGATGGGCAGAAATTACGTGGGTCATTTAAAAATTCCGCATGACCTCAGAGGCTGCAGCGGCGAGGGGAAAGGGTGTGTCACTGGCGGGGGGCGAGGGGGGCCGCATGGGCACGCTGTCGCGAGGATCGCGCACGGTGGGTGAAGGCAGAGGCCGCTGACGAGGCCCGAGAGGCGGGTGCGGAGCGCGGGCGGAAGGGGCCGGACCGCGCCCGGGGGGGAAGGGGGTGGCGGCGAGCGCCGGCGCGAGGGGCAGGGGCGAGGAACGCCGAAGACCGTCGCTGCGAGGCGGGCAGGTGTCACAGCCAGCAGCGCAAGAAGACGCGCGCGGGTGAGGGGGGGCCGGGAATTGACGCCCAGGCGGTCGCGCTGCGCTCCTTCCGCGGGGTTCGCAGCGTACGAGAGGGAAGATTGACTAACTGCGATGACTGTGGGTGCGGGAGCGGCACCGCGACGGACGAGAAGGAGGGCCTACGGGAACGGCGTGCAGAGGGGAAGGTGGCTGTGATCGGCTTGATCAAGAAGAGGCGGGCAGGCGGGGGATGGGGGAAGCGCATCATAAGGGGAGGAGGGATCGTAGGGCGGTCAAAGGAGGCAGGAGGGGAGGGGAACCAGGAGAGCGGAGGGCGGGAGAGTCGCTGAGAGCGCACGCGACGAAGCAGGGGCAGCGGCAGCAGCAGCAAGGGTGGGGACGTCGGGAGCAGTAACTGCAAAGGTCGGAGCAGGAAGCTGAGCGGGAGGTGCACAGGCGGCGAATTGGGTGGGGCGGAAGGCGAGGTGGGGGTGCAAGCCCGGGCACGCGAGGCGACGGTTACTTGGGGGCGGCAAGAGCAGCAGCAGGGGCGGAGGCCGGCAACGGAGAGGGCAAGGCCGCCGCAGGGAGAGAGGGAGCGGGGCGAGCCGCACGAGTAGAGGGGCCGGGTGGAGTAGGGCGGGGCGGCGGGTGAGGTGTGATTGCGCGGGCGTGTGTCTAGAGCGTGAGAGCCATAGAATAACGAAAGGGTAGGGGCACAGAAGTGGGAGTGCGGGGATGGAGGAAGCGAAGCGCCTCGCGGCGTAGGCGCCAGGCAACGCGGGCGGCGGCGAAACAGTCGAGAGCAGAAGCGGGGAGAGAGAGGGGGCAGTGTGGGCGGGGGCCCACGGGTTCGCCGGTACGGAGGTTGAGGCGGACGGGAGTGCCAACCGTAGCGACCAGGGTAACGGCCTGGGCAAGGGTGGCGAGCAGGACTGAGGCGAGTGTGGCGAGAGCAGCGCGACCTGCGGCCAGAGTGAGCACGGAGGGGCGGTACGCGTGGCAGGACGAGGGGGAAAGGGGCGACGAAGACCGGAGAGAGGACGAGAGCAGTAGCGAAGAGGACGGGGGAGCAGCGGGGCGGGGAACGCGGGCAACGATGGTGGACCAGAGACGAAGGGACGGCGGAGCGGGAGGTGCGGGGCGAGGAGCGGAGAAAGAAGGCATTTGGCTCGGCGCGCGAAGCGCGCACGGAGCCCACTTGTCCTATACTATATTTTACATTAAAAATGGCTCATCAAGCTACAACAGCGGTAGGTTTGATACGATCAGAAAAGTGTGCTGCGCGCGCGCCAAAAAATCTAAAACAAATTTCGAACCACTAAATCTACCGGGCCATTCTAAAAAATCATTTCAGATATTGAAAATCTGACCTCGTAGTGTGTGGATTCTGTGGCAGGTGCAGCGGCAGCTCCCCAAGTTCCTCCACGAATACGCTTCTTACCACCTTCTGTCCAGGAACGCTTCCTTTTTCTTGTACCTCTTCCTTTCAATCTCCCCTGGTTCGTGTTTCGAACCCCGATCGCTGCCGCCTCTTCCAGTTGTACATCACGTGGCTGCGCACCCCAGCCCCTCTCCGTCTCCAGTGATGCAGCAACGGACGTAACGACCTGGAAATATCTATATCGTCTGTTTCTCTGTTGCGGTTGACTTTCCGCGCAAGCAACCGCATCATGCGATCCAACTTTTTCATTGCCGAAACACCTTTCGAAGAAACGCACAGATGGACCTTGTTCCAAGCAGCCCTCTCGTTGCAAAAAAAGCTGGAAGAAAGCCAATCGATCCTAGCCTTACGGGTGTCGCATAAACACCCCACACACGGCGGAGGGTTGTTCGCGATGTTCGGCGGAAAACCCCGGATCAGCGTACCGAGGGTCTTGAACCAACTACCGCCACCGGAAGGGGGCCGGTAGCCGGCGGTAGAGCGTGGTCGGGGGGGACGCGCGCGTAGGAGAGCGGATCGACGCCTCGACGTCACGGAGCAGTACCGGTGGACGATCCGGTACTGACGGGCGGAGGCGGATCGCAGCTCGCCGCGGTGTCGCGCACGTCCACTACCCGCTCGGTGGTAACTACTCGCGGAACGGCGGTGTGAGTAGAGTAAGCTGGGTGGTCGACCGTCGGTGGAGGGTTACCTGTCCTCCGTCCCCTCCGCCGGCGGTCGCTCCGTATATTTATTGTACAAGTTAATCTAGAGGCTACTGTACAGTACGGTCGGTACTGTAGTCAGCTACTGTAGACAGTGCGGGCCGTCCCGCACTGTAACGCTGTCAGCCGCCGGTGCTGACAGCCCACGTGTAGTACTCGGGTGGTACACGTGTTGGTGCGCGCGCTGTAAGGGATGCGCGCGCGCCCGCTGTAAGGTCCATAACTTACAGCGTTAGATCCAAATCTAAATCTAATAAAACGCCGTCGGTAGTTATGCTACACGGCCCCCCCTTCAAGCGTGAACGTCCGCGTTCACGTATGCGCGAAACGGGGGGGTTCCTCCTCTTCATCTTCCTGGTTCGTCCAGTCTCTCTCGTCCCACGCCACTCACGCTCCGACCACCCTCAACCGGTGCGTTCCGTTCAACGGAACGCAAGGAAAGTTTCCTTTCTCATACTCCCTTGCTTCCGTTCGAAGCTAGGGCTCCGAGATGTTTTTTATTTCATTCCGTTATATCCTCCTGACCGCTTTCCACATCGGTGATCGTTCCTCTTTCGTCCCCTGAGCGTCCCTTCACTCCCTCAACGGGCGCAACCATCGGGTCCGAATAGCCCGTGTCTCCGGCTCGGACGCCGCCAATCCGCCCGCGTCCGGCAGCGAGGATCCCCCATTTCCACGCGTCGTCAGAGTCCAGGGCGTTTATCCGTTGTCTGCTACGGATCCACCTCCTGCGTTAAACTTTCCAGGGAGGCTTTCCTGCCCACCGCCGAGGCGGGACGTCACGGAGAAGACATGCGATCGAGTTTGACTGTTTCCTTTCCTTCCCCTTCGCGACCACCCGTGCTCGTCCTGGAAGTACGCCGATTGTGCCACAAATCCAGTCTCCACCCCTTGCCGATTCGTCACTGACCCAAGGGCTTGACAGTTTCTGTACTCGTCAGCGGTTCACCAGGCGCGTCGCGGTACCTTGGGCAACTACTACACAACGCGAGCGGGGCGCAGTGCGGGACGCTGTGCGCCGACGAGAGCTTCCGTCAGTGTATGAGGCGCTCCGAGGCATTCTCTGATCCGTACGCGGAGGAGACACATGACGTCCCCCTTTCGAGGGAGTAGAGAATCGGTCGCCCCTCGCGGGGGGGGGCGTAACGTCGCTTCTTCCTCGGTAGTCACCCACTTGGGGTCCAGTTGCCGTGCCTCAAGTGCCGTCCTTGCCAACGATGACGGCCGTACGGATTCCTCTTCTGTCCCTGATAGGCGCATCCGCTCCGGGGCCCGCTCTCTTGCCCGCGCTGCGCCTTCAGCGTCGCGACCATCCTTGTCAACGTTCGCCGCGGCATCGTCCTTGTATACCGGATCATCGTCCCACGTCCCTCGGTAGTACTGCCCCGCCGCTCGCATACGGCGCGAGGTCCACGATTCTCGGACCGCGGCGGTGGACACTACGCCCGGCCTGAGACCAGCTCTCTCCCCGGCGTTGCTCCTCCGTGAAGACGCTGTGCAACGCTCGTCGTCCCGGGAGCCCTCGGCCACTGCGCGCAGTGGCGCTGCACACGATTCCCCTGAAATAATTTGCGTACGGACGCTCCTGTTCTTTTCCAGTCCAGCCGTGTCCGTCCGTCCCTTTGCGAGCAGCGTCTACGACGCGGCGGCGCTCATCCTTCATCAAATTGCCAAAAATAATGCCCAGAAATGTTTCCAGCGAAAATCTTTTTTTGTCAAAAAATCAACAGCAAGGCCCGTGACTCCGCTCCCCAGAAACCGTTACCGTGGTGATGCAAGAGTGTGAAGGCTGGTGGTCTCGGTCAGTACGTTGACCGTGAGGGAGGAGACGTCGCTCCGCGCGCATCATACTCTACGAGTGCATCTTCGACGAGTTCGTCCTTCACTTCCGCCCAGCTCCCCTGCGAGACGCCCCTTCGTCAGCCATCCAAGTGCTTGTCAGGGTGTGCGGCCGTACCGAGCTGATGAGCGCGGTCGTCGGCGAGGGAAGCCGGAACCCTCGCGCATCTCCCCAGGTGCTCTCCTCTCCGTGTTCCTCCGCCTTCGTGCTCCCCCACATTACACCTCTTTCTTATCGCAGCTGGGGAGCTCTTCCGACCGCCATTCCGCGAGCCGTTCGGGGGCGAAGCCCTCACCGCACCTTCTGCATGTTCGGGACCGCAGTATGCAGGCACTTTGAGGGACGGCCGACGGTCTGCTGACGTTCAGTGCGAGGACCGTGCCGGTCCGTGGCGAGGGAGGGTGCTGCAGGTCTTCTCGTGGTCATAATTCGTCGCGTTCTGAACCCCCTGACGGGGGAGTGATGTCCCCTACACCCGCGTCACGAGCGTGCTCGTATATAGGTACCTTTTTCCGGTCTGCATCGATGGCTTTGATACCCCAATCGCGCCTCCCGGGAGGGGTTCTTTCCTTGATGCCATCGACCGAGACGGTATCGAGACCGTAAAACGAGATTCACCAAGAGAATGGCTCGTGTTGGGTTACGGCCGGAACAGTCCGATAGATCTCATCCATTCCGCCACTTTTGTGCGTGGTCCGCCATTCACGGGCTACAGTGTCCGTCCGGCCAATGTTTCATGACTCGTTCTCCTCTGCGCGAGCACGTTCGCGCGTCCACTTTTAAGACGCCCCCCGCAGTGGGGTGTCCCCCGATCTCCACTGCTTCCCTCATAACTCTGGGTCCCTTCTGACTCGCCTTGCGAAGATCGGGCCCCAGGTCGGCTCGTCGCGCCGTTCTCCCGCTCCACCGCGATTCCTTCGGCGTTATCGGACCTCCTTCTGGGGGCCGTAAATTGTCACATGAGACGGCACCCCCCGTGGGGATAGGGGTAAAACCCTGCCAATACGTCTGCCTTTGTCCTCGTGCGCAGGGGGCCGGTGCGTAGAGACCCGCTCTTACCACTTCGCCGTCGTACAGTGGTGGCCGTTCCCGTCGCCCGTGCGCGCACGCGGGCGGCCGTGGTGAACCGCTACTCCGAGGTTCCATGGTCTCCACCTTCGACTCGCCGCCGGCGGGTCGTTCATGATCCTAATTAGCTCGTGTTGTAGAGGGGAGGCGCTCTCCGCCCCGCCGCACTAAGCTCCTCTCTCTCACCTCTCACTGGTCTGCCTCGGTCGCCGCTGTCGAGGGGGAGAGAAGGAGGACGAAGCTGCGTCGGGTGAGCGCACCGGGCCGACTGAGTCGAAGGTGAGGCCTGTGGGGGGATTAACCAGCTCCCATAGGGTGAATCTTTATTACCACCTTGAGGAGGCTCACACCGACAATTCTCGGGGTGCTCGTATTAACGAGCTCCCATTGGCCGCGCCTACTCCACTTTCGATCGGCGGGTCTGTTCTCAGTGTTTCGTGAGGGTCCTGTGGCAGGGGACGGACAGGCGCGCTACGATTTCGGCGTCGTCCCTCTTTGACATCTCATTTGACTCGCCCCCCCTTTTCCTCTCAAGCGGCGGGACGAGTAGGCGGTACGTTTGAATTCCGCTCCCCCGTGGCCGCGAGAAGAAGTCTGCTCGCTTTTCTCACCTACGGTCTTCGCGCTTCTACACCACCCCTGCCCCTCCGCGGTGTCGTTGGAAAACTGCATTCTTCCCCGCGCACGGGGAGGGGGAGGAGAAGCCAGCCATCCGCGCTCTGGCAGCGCGGTGGTAGTTTCTTGCTGACGGTGAGGACCGAGGCTCCTTCGTTCGGGAGTACGTACGGCTTCCTCGCGCGTCGCCACGTCGTCCGACTTCTCGTACGGCGTAAAGAAGACGCCGCCTGTAGTAGATACACATCAGCTCACCGACATGAACTCGCCGACGGAGTCGCGGTTCTGGTGGGGCGTCTCGACGGTGACCTCACTAACGACGAGGTGTCCGCAACCAGTCCCACAGTGAGGTTTCGCGCAAGCGCCATTACGCAAGCTCTCGTACACGGCGTTAGCGGTCTCTCGCTCGACGTCGCCGTTCGTTTCGTTCCGACGCAGGCGTTTGAGCTCTGTGGCCCCTGCCAACGATCCGTCCGCTGCCACCAACTGGCACAACTGCAACGTTCACGTGTGCGCTTCAGGTGGACGCTGAACTGCACCAATGACGCTCTGGGGACCGAACGGCGGAACGAGAATTTCGGAGCCCTCCGCCGCGAGCTGCCGCGCGCTGGTCTTGGCCTCCTCCAATTTGTCGCTTTGGAAGGGGGTTCTCCGTGACGATGTCTTACACGCACGAAGCGAGGACGTAGGGGAGCACCGGATGTAGCAGTAGATCGGGATGGCCGCAGTGGCGGATGAGGCTGTAGAAGGCCTTCTCCAGACGAGGGGGCGGCGGAAGGGCGCGCGCAGTCAACTGGCGGCATTGCACGGACTTGCCGTCACCCGGGCACGTGAACGTGCGCATTAATTGGGTCTCGACGAGTGCCAGCGGGTTAGGGCGGCAGAGAGCTGCTCTGTTTTTGTCTCATCGTGCGGCGACGCGAAAGAAGGTAGCGGCAGCGGCGTAACGACGGGCAGCGGCGACGATGCGCTCGATCAAGGAGGCGAAGCGTGCCGTTAGTTGTAGATGATGCCTGGGCGCAGCCCGATGCGCACGGGCGTCCCGGTGTCTGGCGGTGCCGTGCGCCGCCGCTGTTACCAGCGGGGTGACGAGGGCGCGCCGGTACCAAATGATGCCAGGACTTCGCTCGGCCCGCTCTTCGATCCTGTATGGGAGCGCGTGTCGGCCGCTTGCTGATTGCTCATGGCCCACGCGTGTGGAACGCACACGTAATGGACGTGCTTTCCGCCGTCCGGTGTCATTCTCCACAGTTGATTTTCCCATATTTTCGGGGACGGTGGCGGATTGGTGGCGATACCGGCCTCTGAAGCACGAGCAGACAGTTCCTTTTCGCTTGCGCATCGGATCTCGGATCCCGTTTGTACTTGTCACTGCCCATGCGTGTGCACTTAACGAGCGCATGCGGTCGCTGCCCGCCTGGTCCCTCTCCTCAGGGGTCGTCCCCTCCTCTCGGGCAGTTCGGACTGCCCGAGGCTTATTCCTTGCGTTCGGGAAGCATCTTCGTCTCGCTGATTACCTCAGGGGTCGTCCCCTCTCGGACAATACGGACTGTCCGAGGTCTGCGAGTAGCTCGTTCCGGTGGCGTCCATCATTTAGGCATGATTTTAACGAGTGCGCTTCCGTTACATCTCGTCTCGTCGGTTATCAAGCCGGTCGTTCCGCCCTTCGAGCAGTACGGACTGCCTGGGGCTAATGCGTTACGCGTTTGAGAAGCGTCCATCCCTTCGGCTTGATGTTCTTCCCTGTTCGCAATCGGTGCGCTGTACTCTGTTTGCACACGACGGAACTGCCAAGGCTTCGCGAGTATAGCGCACCGGCGCGTGTCGTCGTGTTCGTTGGGAGGTCGTGTCCTCCCTTTTTTCACTTCACGTCTCAGGGCTACTGTTCGTGACACAGTACGCCCTGTCTCACGATCCGCCTCTCCTCGGTGATGGCGTTTCGTGTCGCGTAGACTAGCGTTGTCCGCTGTCGCATAAACACCCCACACACGGCGGAGGGGTGTTCGCGATGTTCGGCGGAAGACCCCGGATCGGCGTACCGAGGGTCTTGAACCAACCAACGCCACCGGAAGCGGGCCGGTAGCGGGTGGTACAGCGTGGTCGGCGGGGACGCGCGCGTAGGCGAGTGGATCGACGCCTCGACGCCCCGGAGCAGTACCGGTTGACGATCCGGTACTGACGGGCGGAGGCGGATCGCAGCTCGCCGCGGTGTCGCGCGCGCCCTCTACCCGCTCGGTGGTAACTACTCGCGGAACGGCGGTGTGAGTGGATTAAGCTGGGTGGTCGACCGTCGGTGGAGGGTTGCCTGTCCTCCGTCCCCTCCCCCGGCGGTCGCTCCCTATATTTATTGTACAAGTTAAATAACCGTCTACAGTACAGTACGGACTGTACTGTAGTCGGCTTACTGTAGACAGTGCGGGCCGGCCCGCACTGTAACGCTATCAGCCGTCGGGGCTGACAGCACACGTGTGCTACACGTGGGGTACACGTGTGGGTGCTCGCGCGCTGTAAGTTCCGCGCGCGCACGCTGTAAGGTCCGTACCTTACAGCGTTAGATCTAATTCTAAATCTAATATGTAGTACAGTAGTCGGCGGTTATGCTACATCCGCGCGTCGACTAGACATCCCATGCTTCCCGGAAGTTGGTCGGCCAACCTCGTTGGGTCCTTGCGTAGACCCCCGCCCTTTCGGACCGCGAAGGGGGGTTAATCTATCCTGTCGACGGATCGGTTGAGGGACCCCCTCCTTAAGAGTGAACGTCCGCGTTCACTTCGGAGTTGAGGTCCCTCCCCGTGCGTCTTCGAAGACGCAGCGCATATCGAGACACCAATTCTTCGGGAATGTGGGTGCGCGCTGTCCAAGTAGGTTGGTCGTAGTCCGCCCACTTGATGAGGAACTCCGTTGTTCCGTCTTCCATCTCTCGATGCTTGAGTAACTTCTCAACGGCCTACTGTGTTCCTTCCCGGACCTTGTCGGCAAGGTCACGCGGGGTCGTCGTGCTCACCCGTGGCGCGTCCATCGGCGGGGGCGCGTACACACAACGGTCTGCGGACACCAGCTCGGTGACACCATCACGATCGATTGTGATGGTACGACGATCGTTGGCGAGGACGCGGTACGGCCCCACGGCGGGAGAGGCGAGCTTGTTCGACGTCTTGACCCCATCGGTGGGGTTCAGGTAGACGAAGTTACCTGGCTCGAGACGTGTGATGATCGTTCGAACGCGCTTATCGAAGTCGCGTTTGTAACGTGCTTGCGTGCGTCGCAAGCTCCCGTAGGCCTTCTGGATTGTCGCGTCCAGGGTCTTCAGGAACTCTGCACGTTCCGTTCCCCTATCGGCAGGGGGCGCGTCCCCGCAGGTTCGTTGAAGAGAAAACTCCGGCGGGGGCCTGCTGAGCACGAGCTCATACGGAGTCGTTCGTGTGGTTCGGTGTACGTGGGAATTATATGCGTACGTTAACGGTCCCACGAACACGTCCCAATCGTCTTGATGCTCGTTCACGTAGTTGCGGAGCATCAACGCTATCGTTCGGTTATAGCGTTCCACCTGGCCGTTCGTCTGAGGGTGGTACGCCGACGTATAAAGGTTCGTAATTCCAAGCACTCGGCATGTGCTCTGGAAGAACTTTGCGTTGAACTGCGGTCCGTTATCCGACAGTAGCGAGCGTGGGACGCTGTACTTAAAGACCCACGCTTCGCAAAAAGGCACTGCGACGGTGTAGGCGGTTACCGTTCGCAGTGCGACGACCTGCGTTAACTTTGTAAAGCGGTCGGTGATTACCAGGAGGAATCGTTTCCCTGCCTTGGTCTTTGGGAGCGGCCCCAGTATATCGATCGCGAGGCTCTCCAACGGCCGCGTCACCGGAAACAACCTCAATCGGTTTAGGTGTTTCCGAAGCTTGACGCAGTTCATCGCACAGGTTCGACAACCTCGTACGGTCGACGCGACGTCCGCGGCCAAGTGTGGCCAGTAGTACTCGCGACGGAGCGCGTAGTACATGCGGTTCTGCCCCGGATGCCCGGTGATGGCCGGGTTATAGCAGAGCCGCAGCAACCGGGCGCGTAGAGTCCGAGGGACCACCACCTGTACGATATCAGGGTCGAAGGGGTGTCTCCGTTTGAGCACCCCTTGGTGGTCCTCGAAGAACGCAGAGTCCCGGGACTCTGACTGTCATGCCAATACCGTTTGGCAGAAGTCATCCACGCGTTGTTCTTCGGCTATCTCCTCTATCGTAAGAGGGGCCGGCAGGTCGTCCTGCGGAGGGGCGACCTGGGAACCGGACGTATCGGCTTCGAAGTCTTGGGCGCGATCGAGGTCCACGGCGTCGAACTCCTCGTTCTCAGCCAAGAAAGCGTCGGGTTCTTCAAGAGCAGGGGCTTCGTCGTCGCCCCTCGGCTCGTCGCGCGCTCGGGCGCGCAAATTCCTTTGGGAATTCGTTCAGTTCCTTGTCGTCACGAAGACGTGGTCGGCCTCGTGGTCGCAGCTCGTGGTGCATACGTGGTCCGCGGGCTCATCCGAGACATCACGAACGGTCGTGCCAGTGTAGTAGGTGGGGATGTCGTCGTCCACCTCTACAGCCGGGTGAGGGTCGTCGGCGACTCTCGGTGATAAGAGGCGTGACAGGGCGTCGGGGACCTGGTGCACGCGCCCGGGGCGGTACTGAATGGTGAAATCGTATTCAGCCAGACGTAGCCGCCACCGGGTGAGTCTTCCGGAGCTCTCGGTCAGGGACATGAGCCACCTCAGCGCGTCGTGATCTGTTCGGACGGTGAACTTCGTGCCCTCGACGTACCGGCGTAGTGTGCGGACGGCCCACACTACAGCGAAGCACTCGCGTTCCGTGGCGCTGTAGTTGCGCTCGCTGTCGTCTAACGAATAAGACCAATATCCGACGGGGCGCCAGTCGTTGGCTTCGTCGTGTTATTGCAGCAGCGTACACCCGAGTTGGTACGCGCTTGCATCGGTATCGATCATGTACGGCCGGCCGTACCGCGGAAGGGCAAGGATCGGCGGAGCGATCATCCTTGCCTTGAGGTCCTCGAATGCTTGAAGCTGGGCCTCCGTCAGGTCGTCGAAGTCGGGGTCGGCGTCCTTGCCGGTCATGTCGGTTAGCGGTCGAGCTATCTTGGCAAAACCCTTGACGAAACGGCAGTAGACGTTACACGCCCCGAGGAATGAGCGCACCTGCGTCAGCGTCCTCGGGAACGTGAACGTCTTGAAGGCGTGGGCCGCCGTGTCGGCCACGCTGAGCTTACCTGGGGATATCACGTGCCCCAGGTAATACCCCTTCGGACGGAAGAAGCTACACTTCTTGAGCTTGAAGGATATACAGGCGGTCCTCAACAAGCTCAAGAAAGTGTCGGGGTGTTCGGCGTGCTCCTCGTGCGTTCGGGAAAAAACTATGACGTCGTCGAGGTATACGAGACATATCTGCCATCTTACGCCGGACAAGATGATGTCCAATCCACGTTGGAAGGTGGCTGGTGCCCCTTTGAGTCCGAACGGAATACGCAAATGGCGAAACGTACCCATATGCGTGGTGAATGTGGTCTTATCCCGGTCCTCCGGCGCGACCGGGATTTGCAAGTAGCCTGAATTGCAGTCGAGCGTAGTGAAGACGGCTGCATCCCCTAACGAATCGATGCAGTCCTCCATCCGGGGCAGCGGATACGAATCCGCTGCCGTCTTTGCGTTGAGACGTCGGTAGTCAACGCAAAACCGAAGAGAGCCATCTTTCTTCGGGACGAGCACCACTGGCGGAGCCCACTCGGTGCTCGCGGGTTCGATAACTCCGGCGTTCAACATCTTGTTGACTTCTTTAGCGACCATCTCACGCATGGCGGGCCCCTTTCGGTAGGGCATAGAACGACTCGGTTTCGTCCCGACCTCGAGTGATATGCGGTGCTCCGTTGCCCGTTTCGTACCGAGCGCACCGCTCCACAGACTCGAATGCTTACGGAGCATGTCGAGTACCTGTGCGAGGAGCTTGTCATCGTCGATGTATGACAATGTAGTGCAATGTGCCTGTCGGGCGGGAACCAGGGTCCAACGGTCCGGCAACAACACAACCAACAAACAACAACCGACAAGAGTTGCCGACGGCACAGCCCTACGGAGGGTCGGAGTCTCCCTTTCCTTTTAAGTGGGTTTGCGGCCTACAGTAGCTCAAGTCCCTGATAGGGGGGCAAAAAGGAAGATGCCGGGCCCGGGACAAATGGTGGTAGAGTCTTGTACAGGCAGATGCCCGGCGAGTTCGGGGCGGTGATTAAGAATCCGGGCCCGATGGGTCGTAAAGCCAATGCTCGCTGAACGCCTGGCACACCTTATACCCTTGATAAGGTCTTAGACGCGGGCGTCGCAACGCAGCCCGACGGGAATTAGCAACCACGTAGCAGCGCTACACCTCTGTACTGCCCGATGGCAAAGTACCGACACCGGAACGGTCGCAACCTGTATCCGATGGAACCAACACTGTCCTGTATACACAACAGGACCTTCGAGGGAGACGTCGTTGCAACAGCCTCCGTCGGTGGACGTAAACAAGTAGCAGCGCTACACCCACGTGTCGCCCGATGGCTAAGACACCTACACCGGTCCGGTCGCAACCAAAGCCGATAGCACCAACAACAAACAAAAGAACCAACACAAGAGCCCGATGACTCCAGTCGTCACAATGCGGATCGCAATCAGGCACTGTGGAACCACCACAAGATAACGGAATAGAAATAGAGATAGAAATAGAAAAGGATAGGTGAAATAAAGGAAAAGGAAAGGCAACCCCCGAGCGCAAAGGATAACGTAATCTGTGGTAAAAGGGAGCGTCTTGGGAAAGACGGACTTCGACCAAGGCGATATTCAACTCTGGCAACTCGGGTTACCTTTACTGACTTTGTGGTCAGAGGGCTAAGGTACATATCGCCCCGCCGGAGCCACTACAGTAGCTCTCGGCGCAAGATCCTAGATCTAATCTAATGTTAAATAACTAATATGCAACTAATTAAAATTAATGATTAAAATAATAAAGTGAAATAATTTTCACTTGTCACCGCCCAATTTGTCATACCCCTCAATTCCTTTTCTGTTCACCCCCTCACGGTGCAGCCGATTATTGCACTACCGACAAGTCCATTTCTTTTTCCCAATCCTTCGGCGAATTTTCGGGATCCTTATTTGTGGCTCGCGCAGTGCCCTCCCTCGATGATGGGCACTCCGTCGGCCGATCGTTGGTGCCGGCGTGATTTTCCTCGGCGACCTTATTTTCCGGGGAGCTTTGTCGGCCAGCTCCCCCTCTTCCGGCTTGCACGTCCAAGTCGGTGAGATGCAGCGCGTGTGCGATCTCCGCCCCGACTCGGCGCTCGGGCGTCAGTATCGCCAGCGGATTGCGCTTCGCGTACCCGACGACGGTGCGCTTCCGGAGCCGCCTCTGTTGGCGGGAAAAATTCGCGACGATCACTTCGAAGGTCTGGTTCGGTAAGACCTCGGCTACACCATTCGTCAGCTTCACTCCGTGTCGACGTTCGAGTGACGGCTTTGGTTCCAAGAAAACGAGGCCGCTCCCCGCCGTGGTGACGCGTATCCGTGCTTGCGACATCGCGGGGATCGTGACCCATCGTGCGACACGGATCGTCTGCGGAGCTTCTTCGGGAATCTCAGCCCTGCTTGACTGGCGTCCGTGGCGCCGGGTTGAAGGAGACGGGTCCCCCTTCCCATCGACAATGGCGACGGAGCCACCTTGTCGGAGCTCGAGCCTCTGCGCATCAATGTCGATACTTCGAACGTGCGCATCGATGAATGCAGTGCCCAGAAGGACGGGCACCGAGAGCTGGTCGGCGACCGCGAACGGAATGCGGAACGTCGTGTTCCGCAGCCGGACGGCCAGCTGCACGACCGCAGTCAGCTTGAGCGGGTTACTGTTCGCGCCTGCCAACCGTGGCAGGGGTGCGTCGCGTACGACGTAGCGCGTCCAATCGGGAGGAAGGTCGGCCTTCCTCACCAAGTTATACCCCGAGCAGGTATTGACTTTAACGGTATGAGGCTTGAACTCGTTCCCCTCGGTTGCGATCGAACAGAGGACGTTGTATATCTTCGATGTCATCAAGCAGATGACACCGTCGACTACCTTCGGTGACGACGGCTCGGCCAGGTCGTTCCGCTTGGGCCGCCGGCGCCGGTTCCGGCTTCTCTTCCATGGTCTTCTGCGTCGGTCGCGGGGCGTCCGTCGGTCGGTGACGTCCTCGCGTTAAGTGGCGTTCGTACGCGACTTGATTTCTTCTGGCCGTCCCGGACCCCGTTGGGTCGGGCCGCCGGCGCGTTCGAAGCGCTTCTTGTTAGGCACGTGGCTCACGGCGGCCACAGTGCCTTCCTCTAGGCGGGCCGGGATCTCGGTGGCCTCGGCGCCTTTGTCCTCCCCCACCTGACTTACGGAAGTCTCGGTGCGCTCGTGCAGGGTTGAGGGGAATCTTATACGCAAACATTCCCCTCCTCCGCCGGGGTTGAATCGTAACGGGTCTAGGTTGGGGTGACAAGACTGCTCACGCGACCGCGCGAACGTAACTGTCTTTACTGGGTTTTCGAACTACCCGAGCTGTCGGAACTACCCGCCTTGCTATCGTTAGCTAGCGCGATGACGGGTCCCTGGCTGTGGTGGTGCGCGTCGTTCCCCCACCCCGGCCGGGCATCTTCTACGAAGTAATCGGATACTTCCCGACCTCGAATTGCAACGTCCAGCCGTTGCAATATTTGAGGGGCGGCGAGAACCGGCTCTCCTCCGCCTTCTTCCGTGGGCTGGGGGTTCGGATCCCCAACCCAATCTTGGAGGTACGTTCTGTACCCCTTGGGGCAACTGGGGACGGCCCCGGTCGCCTCTTCTATCTCGACGGGGATACCGCGTATCCATCCGACGAGGATCACGCCGATCCCTTTGATCGGTTCCCGGGTGTCGATACCCGCCTTCGCGAGGGGCGAAACGGACGCCCCCATCCGATCGGTTCGGGTTACCTCGCCGTGGGCCTCGGTCTTCCCGCGTAGACTGCTGGATGACATTGCGCATCCCGGGACGCGTCTCCATCTGATAGCGGTAGTTCCGGTACGCCGTGAACTGACGTTGTTCAGGTGACAGGAACGGGCACGCGTACATGGAGTGACCGTACGTCCGGCACAGCCCGCAAACGTACGCCCTGCCATCCGTCGACGCGAATGTCGCTGCGTGTCGTGCCTACTCGTCGGTGAGTCGAGGCACGTAAGGCGGCACGCGATGCCCTTCTCGACGGGAGATATCCAGCTGTGCCATGTTGTGGTTCGGACCACCCGTGGTTTTCGGCGTGCGGGCGAACGCAGTCGCGTAGCTTCCGGTCGATCCCGTGGAAGCTGGCGTTGGAGGTCGGCCTCCTGCGCGATCGAAGCCTTGCGTAATGAGGACAGGGTCGGCGTGCCACTCATCTTCTCTAATGTGGAGGGCGGTCGCCGGCGAACTTGTTCCGTGCGACCTCGGAGTTCGGACTCCCTTCGCTGCCGGCTTCGGATCCGGCAGCGGCAAACCGCGACGAGCGCGGTAGGTTGTTCCCTCAGCCGATGCGATACGGCGAATCGTTGAGAGTTCGGTCTTTTGTTGTCCGGGAAACCTTTGCGTCGTCTCTGCCACTACGGCCCGGGTCGCAGTGGACAACCCGCGCACGAAGTAGTGCGCGAGGGCTTGTTCTGAGAACACGGCCGTGCATCGGAACGCGGCGGATTCCAGCCGGTCCGCGAAAGTGTTCTCGGTTTCGTGAGGAAGCTGTCGCGCGTGCGCGGCAGCATCAAACGCTTCCCCTAACACGTCGTCGGTTAGGTAGCGTTTGATAAATTGGTTTACGAGACCAGGCCAGCTCGTGTCGTCGTGGAGCTGGCCGGCGCGGAGGCCGCGCATGGTGTAACTCGTATACAACCGCTCCGCGTTCCGGCTCGAGGAAGTGAGCGAAGACACGGATTGCCACACCTTCGGTCATGTGTTGGGCGTTGAAGGTTACCCTGATATCCTTCAGGAACGGGAGCAACTGAATCGCATCAGTACCGTCGAAGCTCTTCATCGTGGGTCGGAGCCCACAGCAGCGTTGGACGTACTTGGCGATCCGTCCCGCGTCACCCGAGGTAACGAGCCTCGAGGTGTGTTCCAACCGATAAATCCGGTAGTTCGCGACGGCGCTGAACTCCTGTATCATGGTGTGGACGGGCTCGACCCCAGGTTCGGCGGGACCCAACGTTCCGAACGGAGTGACGGGCAGTGGTCGGACATCGACGGGGCTGGGATGCGCGGTAAGATCCGCCGGCTGGTAGCCGCCCCAGCGAGGATCGAAGGGGAGAATCGGTTCCCCTGATCCGCAGGCGACTCCTCCACGGCCCTGGTCTAGTTCGGTCGGTACCTGTCGTGACTGCCGCATGCTTCCGGGGACATGCGGCAGGGCTTGAGTTTCGGACGCGAAGTTCGTGTCCGCCGTAGGCTTGATTTCCTCCGCCCTCCGGCTGGTGACGGCACCAGCCAGGGCCACTCTTGCGATCCGGACGCGCCCGGAGGGACAGTGGCACCGGGCCCACTCGAGGGGGCTCCGGGCGGCCTCTCGGCCGAGGTCTGTCCATCTTACGGGCACGGCGGCGCGTTGAGTTAAGTTCCGCCGCCATGTGCGCGAACGCTCCCATCTGTTTGGCAGATGGGAAGGGTTGTGGGTCTCCTCGAACCCGGGAGTTTGCACTCGCGGGTCGACCCGCAACCTCTACAGCGGCGGAATCAATGCGCGCGTCCTCGACCAGCAGCACACGGGCGTGTAGCTGGTCGACGAGCGCGCGCAGGTTCTCCAAGGACTGAGTTACGCGCTCGAACCTTCCTTCGCGGAGGGAGCGCAACTATTCTATACAGCGGGCGTAGAAGCTGTCGGAGACGTCGATACGGAGAGATGTCCGGACATCCTCGATGTATTCCGCGATGCGATCGTACATCGCGCGAGCGCGTCCTTCGGAGAAGTCGGGCGACGGTTCGCGGTCCCGAGGACCTGCGTCGCCGTCGCCCACTTAGACGCGTAGCGCGGCCTCTCGCACATCCGCCGGCTCGGATCGGATCGAGGTCGGGTACTCGGCGCTCATCTCAACGCATACGGACGCGGAGGTAAAGGACGACCTTCTCGGCGTGATCTTTAAGGTCTTCTAGGTGGGGAGACCAGTGTCGCATAAACGCCCCACACACGGCAGAGGGTTGTTCGCGATGTTCGGCGGAAGACCCCGGATCGGCGTACCGAGGGTCTTGAACCAACCAACGCCACCGGAAGCGGGCCGGTAGCGGGTGGTAGAGCGTGGTCGGCGGGGACGCGCGCGTAGGAGAGCGGATCGACGCCTCGATGCCCGGGAGCAGTACCGGTTGACGATCCTGTACTGACGGGCGGAGGCGGATCGCAGCTCGCCGCGGTGTCGCGCGCGTCCACTACCCGCTCGGTGGTAACTACTCGCGGAACGGCGCTGTGAGTAGAGTAAGCTGGGTAGTCGACCGTCGGTGGAGGGTTGCCTGTCCTCCGTCCCCTCCGCCGGCGGTCGCTCCCTATATTTATTGTACAGGTTAATCTAGAGGCTACAGTACTGTACGGTCCGTACTGTAGTCAGCTACTGTAGACAGTGCGGGCCGTCCCGCACTGTAACGCTGTCAGCCGCCGGTGCTGGCAGCCCACGTGTAGTACTCGGGTGGTACACGTGTTGGTGCGCGCGCTGTAAGGGATGCGCGCGCGCCCGCTGCAAGGTCCGTAACTTACAGCGTTAGATCCAAATCTAAATCTAATACAACGCCGTCGGTAGTTATGCTACAACGGGAAGCCTCGCCTTCCTCTTCCCCATGGCAGGTGTGTTCATCTTCCGTCTCTTCGACTGAAGGCGTCACCACGGCACCTCCATTGCGATGATGTAAACCATCTTCTTCCTGCCACCCGTCGCGGTCCTTTCGCCAGTACGGATGAAACATTGCGTGGAGTGGAAAATTGCTCACTCCCGACACACCTTCTCCCTGAAAAATTGATGCCACACGAACAGCATGCCTGCAAGGAATTCCGGTGGAATTTGACCAAGAGCATGAGCAAAGACCTCCAACGTAGGGCTTGAGAGGCATGCTGACGGGACACAGCACCCGGTGCACTTGGACTTTCTCGTCACGTGAAGAATCTGAGCGACACACGTAGAACTCAATAAAGCTCCCAAACCTCATATTGTCAACCTGTTGACGACCTCTCAGGCTATATCGAGGCGCATGTTCAACTGACTTTAAAAAAAATGCTCCAGTCCAGTTGGCATTATGCCTTGCACTACACGCCCCCATAACTCGTTATCGTAACCTTACTGCTTCACCAATAGGAGGTATCGCCGATCTTTGAATATTTCACCCTTCCCTTTCAGCTTTCGTTCTAACGACGTGCGTTCGAAGTACCGCTCCATTTCTGTAGGTATGAGAGCCATCCTGATGTCGCGGCGCATCACCACACGCTGGTATGTTGAGTTGGCTGACTCTGAATATCAGGAGCCCTGGAAGAAAAATCGAGGACCACAAGTGGTCCGGTTGAAGCATTTCACAGACAATTCAGGATTGAAGTGGTACAACGTCGAGTACCAGCGGGGAAGTGGGGACTCGGCGAAGTACAATGACTCGAATGCCTCCCGTCGCCCCAAAAACTGCGTTTCGCTATTACTGGACCTTAGTCGGTGAAGATCATGTGTCATTTGCGGCGCAATAGCAGAACTACTCCTACCACTTGTGTATTTCGCAGTATTCCTTTTCTGATTCTGATTCAGATGCCAGTCGTCAAAGAATGACGAGGGCATCTGGTACGACACACTGTATCGCACTAATGAAAGCAAAATCATGATCACATGCCCAAACTCGCGGGGATACACCCATGCACGCAACAAACTGCCGAACAAACCACCCGAAACCTTCTGTATCCTCTGATGGGATAAATCCCATGAAGTAAATGCAAATAGACCGATTATTTGATCGCCCTGATATGTTGACCAACGGGATATTGTAGCGATTCGCCAACGCCTTCGCATCTATAGCAACTCCAGGAACGACGCAGTACCGCATATAGTCCTCCCGTCAGTCTGGAAACGACCAGAAAACTGCGTGAAGTGTGCGGTTTTCTGCCACACGAGTTCTTGCAAACATATCCGGCATCTTGGTCGTCAGCTCGAGAAGATTTTGAATTAGAAAATGGGAGTCTCTTTCGGCCGGGTGATTTTTGCGTAGATGCCATCGTAGTTTTCTGCCCAAAGCTTGACAGTTTATCAGAAATCCGTATTTGTCCTCCAGGTGGCGCACGATATCCTCCGTCGGCACTAATGATTTATGCTTCATATTAATTGCCTCTTTCAGGATTGAAGCTGGTAGAATCCGCATCATTGTGTCCGTGGATGCCGGGTGCGCATGCCAGCCTTCCAGATACCTCGCAGAGTGGTATTTATCAAGATAATCGAGCCCATGAAGCCCTTCCCCTGCCCCTTCGCACTCTGTAGATGTTGTGAACACTGAAAGTTTGAAGCCACACGTCTCTTTCAGGACATGATCGTCGCCAAATGGACACACAAAGTCCACTCTCTGCGGCTGCTTCCGGCCGCTGCTGTCATCATTCTTCTCATACCCGTATGAAAATTTTCTGATTGTCATGCCGTACCCGAAGAACTCTAAAATGTGTTTTAACTCTTTTACGATATCACCGCCTTCCGTTGCTATATTGACGGATTGGAGATACCCTTCAATTATGTCTTTCAGCTGGAGCTTTACGATTTCCTGTAATGACTCTTCCTCGTCCAGATCCAGATTTCCAAGATTCTCAAATACCGGCCAGTCCCTCGAAACAGCGAGGCACAAATTTTCATCGCCAAATTTTTCAGCGAAGTCCGGACAAATTCTAACGGCAGTGCGTTTTACAGGCCTTGAAGGTATTCGCGATGCATACGCATCTTCTTTTCGGCATATGCTCAATCCGAAAGATCCATTTTCACCAGACGTGCCCCGTTCCGTAGCGTTGAAAGAGATGAACTGCTGCTCGATACCAGGGTAGTGCGTGACAATACTCTCCCTTATTCGCATCATACGCTGCAGTCTGTCCCTCTTCGTAAAACAATTACCATCTAGTTTGTGATTGTGCTCGGAGCAAAAACGCATCTCCCACACTTCATCTTGCTTTCGTAATTGAGCAATTAGGCTAGCCTGGCACCTCCGGTAGGGAACGGCGTCCGGCGCAGTTTTTTGGTGCTTTATACCAACGACACCGCAGACGAACGCGAATGAGCCATTCACTATTTACGTACGTTTTCACATAAGGCTGCCCAAGGCAATGCCCTGCGAGGAGTAATTTCTCCACATACGAGAAAAAATTGGATACCTTTTCCACATATTCCACTCTGACAGACTGTACTCTGTTGCTGAAGATTTTTGTTCCTGGAAGTTGCAATAGGGCGCAAGGTGATAGTGCACTATTTGAAACAGCTGGTGCAGTATTCGAGAACTCATCAGTTATCGATATCCAGGCTAAAGTCGACTTTTTTATATTGTCGACAATGCCCAGGTCACATCCATTTGCAAGACTGAATGACTTTGCAAGCAACCATTGGACGGGGTAAATTTCCTTCTGTTGCAGTGGAATACATACCTTGCTGTGTCGGCTGTGGCACTACAGGTTCAAGCTCTTAGACAGTGCTATGTGCTGAGAAAAGCTCACCACACCGTAAGAGATGACCCCTTTGGCGGTGCTGGCTGTACATCTCTATGCCACCGTTTGTGAGTGAAACGCTTCTACGACGTTCTTGATTCATGACCTCCACAACACTTGACACAATACGTGAAGAACTCACATTACATTTCATTATGAAATCAATAAAAGCGTCGAAACAGAATTGCCTATACCCTTCCGTAACTTTTTTCGAGTAGATCGAATACATTGGCAATTTTTCTCCACTTGCGGGCCCCAGCGTGAACGTCGAGCATGCTGCCAAGACGTAAAAACCACAGCTATGTCCATCAAGTTGGTTTTCAAACCCCAGAACCGAGGACATGTAGTTTTTTTCTTCGATTCGAAATTTAGCTTTTCGATAGAGAAGGACGAAAAACGCACGCAGTAGATGTAGGACACTTGTTGGCGACTTCCACCCCAAACTGTCCCCCCAATATATCCTGGCGCGACCGCACTCTGGTTCCGGGACTACAAAACACATTCCCCAATGACTATCAAGATTGATGGGGATTGTGATAGTAGGCATATATTGAAACCCTTCAGTGAGTATTGCAAAAGCCTCATATCCGGACTAGTACAGTTCGAGCTCCACAGTATTTCTCTCTAACGCGAGGGCGTAGTGGCTGGCCTGCGCACGTAATATGAAACCAAGCTGACATGACGCAAGGGCTACCGATGGTTTGGGAGTAAGTGCCAATAAAGCAGCATTTATCATGGTGTTATCACTTTGATCTCCTGCTTCCAAGCATTTCAACCATTCTGCACTGTAGCCTGCCTTCCCTTCATCCGTCAGATGCTCTACAATCTCGGAGTCTTGACCGAACTTCAGTTTCTCCATACTTGGCCATACACTTTGGAGCGAGCTGGCACATTCGCTCGACAATTGTTGAACCGTTGAGTGCAAGATGCATAATGACGTGTTCCGTAGGATCTTGCAAATGAAGTTTGTGGTATTTTTCTGTCCAGGCGCCGGCGCAGACGCCCGCACCATGCACGTATGTGAAGCGGAGACACTTGGAATTAGAGACGTCGTGTTGTGTGAGGTAGGTGCGTACCTATCGCCAGCGCGGTTTGCAGTTGGGCAGGAAAGTAGGTTGGTGGGTCGTGGGGGCGTGGGCAGTGGTGCGAGATGGAGGGGGTAAAGGAGACGGGGTGGGCCGACAGAGCAGTAATTAGGGTGGCCATGGGTACTTGTGGATTGTCGTGGACCGGCGGCGGGCGGCAGGTTACAGTACAGTACAGTATTAGCAAAATTCAGTACTGTAAAGGAATGTGTGAGTTATCATATTATCATCGCTGTGACACTCTTTGCAGTTGGGCCGAAGTTGGGCACCCCCCCAAGATGAGCTGCATTCGATAGTGGGGCCCCTGCCATCTGATTGGCTATCTATCACCAGCAAGGTTGGGCACCCCTCTCTGAATCTTCACGTATCAAACAAAAATTTCATCCATACACCCATTTTACCGCGCCGTAGAATGTCGCCTAGCCGCTGCGGTCGGTGGTGGTCAGTCTGTGACGGACTGACTACGACAGCCTGTCCTATCAGACAGCTGGACAGTAGATAGGCCCCCGGCGGCAAGCACACACACAGTAAAAGGACATCATCCTCGTTCATCACGTTATGGGCTAAACATTTACCACTGCTTTCACCCTCTCTTTCACCACGTCGTCCCCATCAGCACGAAGCCGGCGCCTCCAACAACACCGCGACTTCGCCAAAACCTCCGATATCACAAGGGACCTTCTTCGCCTAGTCCGCCAAGCCACAACCGACACAAGCACATCCAAATCCTGCACCTCTTCCCGACCTGATCACCCCACCGACAACATGACCTCCGAAACCAAATCGGACGTCCCTAAACTGGATCCGTCCAATTACGGCCCATGGCTCCTCGCCCTACTCGCAGCTGCCTACAACTCCGACTCTTTCGATCACCTCACAAGTGACCCTCAGCCACGCGCCGATCCCGCCGCCTTACAACCCTTCCTCAAGAAGCGCAACTACCTTCTTGGTAAAATCGTAGCAACAATCCCCAGCGATATTGCGAACCTCCTCATTGAACCTGACAGTGATCCGACACTTTACGCCCTCGTCAACACAGTCAAGGCCCACCTCAATACCTCAAACGCAAATGATCACCGCTACCTCAAGTCTCTCGCCGAAGCTGCTCATTTTCTCCCGGAGATGACCCTTACCGAGTATGTCACCTCTCACGAGAAGATCCACGCCAAAATGATCGCATCTCGTTACCCCAACATCTCTGACCCAACAACCACAGTTGATTTTATGGTCGACGGACTTAAACACAACCCTGGCACCGTCAACAGCGGTCTTCAGCTACTTGCCATACAACCCTCCGACATGAAAGATTTCACCCACCACTTCAATCAAATTCAGGCCTATCAGGATGTCACAACGGCAATCCCTCAAGCACATGGCCTCCCACGACAACAATCCTTGGAAATCGGAGACCTTCTCCACATCCTCCGCAACACCACTCGCACATCGCGAGACAACCATTCTCGGTCTGATTTCCACAATCCGTGCAAATTCCACCTCAACAAAGGTGTGTCCAACCCCCGTCATACCGACAGCCAATGCCGAGATCCATCCAATCCTCGCAATCGTCAACATCGCGATTCGAGACGCCCGACGTCAGCACGCGTTATACAATCCATGGACTATGAGGCCATTATTGCTCACCTTCAAAACATGACGCCGCCCCCGCCCACAGAGGACAACGGCACGGAAAGTACGTTTATAATCGACTCTGCCCCCGACCCTACCCACCTCCGAAAACCAACCCGAGAGATGATCCCTCTCAAACACCCAATCACAACCCATACTGCTACTAACCACACCTCTCTTTGCACACACCATGGAAAGGCCCCAAATCTGAAGAATAAGGGCAAACTATTCGAGCTCCTGGCCGTCTCAAACCCCTCCATTCAGCACATCCTACTGTCCGTCCACGACTTCACACGCACCTACGGTCCTATTATATTCAATACAAAGCATGAGGCACTCATTGAAGCCCGCTCCCCCTACTGCCCCCAAATCATAGGAATCGCCCCTTGGGACCCATGTGCACGAGCATACAAACTTGTATCTCGTCATACATCCCGTGCTCGTAGCGCCCGCACAATCCTCCACTTACCGCCACGCAGCAGCACCCCCACCTGCACCAAAACTCCCCAACCTGCCATCTAAAACCAAACCCCCCACACTCCCCACCCTATCATTGCCTCGCAGCCTCTCTCCTCAACGCCAATCAAACATTACCACAACAGCCCCAAAGCACCGCAAACCCCTCTACGCCAAAACAAGTGACTTTCATGATTGGCACTTGAAACTCAATCATACACCGCCTCGCGAGCTCCAATCGATGGCCATACACAACATCATACCCAAATTACCTCCAACTCTCCAATCCCACCCCCCTCAATATCCTGCTCCTCCTGCGCCCACGCCAAACAACGCCCCGCACCTCACCAAACCAACACCAAACACTACCCAGTTGGGATCTTATATAAGCTCCGACACATGTGGGCCCCTACCAACGCGGTCACGTCGAGGCAATCTACACTTCCTCACCTTTATTGACGCCGGCAGCCGATTCCTGATCCTTTACTTCCTGAAAGACCGCAAGGAAGTAGGGCTCATTATCCCCGCCCTTTTTGCTCTACTAACCACCCACCGCGGCCACCTTCCCAAAGTATACAGAACGGACAATGCTAAAGAGTCCTGCAGCAAACAAATGAAATCTATTTATTCTCACTACGGCACAGAACACAGAACAACAACGCCCCATCTACCCCAAGAAAATTCCAGAGCAGAGCGCATCAACCAAACCCTTCTCAACGCCGTGCGCGCCGCTCTACATCACGCTGAACTCGACAACACATACTGGGAGGACGCTGTTAGGGATGCTGCCTACAAGTACAATATCATGAGACACAGCGCACACGGTAAATCACCATTCTCATTATGGTACGATCGCCTCCCCCCGCCAGGAGCACATCTTCGCATTTGGGCAACTCGGCAACGTTCCAGTCCATCGCCCAAAAAGGAAACTCCAGCCATGCACACAAGCAGTTCGATACACGTACGGTATCAACGAGGACAACATTTGCGTGCTAGCTCTCAGCAACGGCAGCTACCAACACGTCCGAGTCGCAGACTTCCGCCCCTACGAACCCGGAACCGACCCCTCCCTCCGCTCTACACTTTCCTTCCACACAGCTACAATCACCCCCTCACCCCATGCCACCCACCATCCCCTCACGAACCCGAAGTCCCACGCACAAGCACGCCGCTACAAAGACGCCGCCCAATGGGAGTCTGCTCACAATCTCGAGCTTGACATTCTCGACAGCAACAATACCATCAAATGGATACCTGACGACGAAATCCCCCCCTACACAAAACTCATACCTCTTACCATGACATACCGTTACAAAATAGACCCTCACGACCTGCATCTAATTCACAAAGCACGATGTGCAGTCCGAGGCGACCTTATGCAGCCAGAAGTCCACTATGACCGGGACAAAACAACCACTTACATGGCGGGAAAAACCACTGTGCGGCTCCTCCTGGCGATGGCTGCAGCACAGAACTGGGCCAGTGAACACTTTGATATTTCATCCGCCTACCTCCACGAAAAGTACCCCGCAAACCAATCCCGTATACATCAAGCAACACCCACGCTTCGATGGTTCCCCCAAACACCCCTCCAAATCCGGTATTCTCACCGGCAACCTCTACGGCACAGCTCCTGCATCTCACATCTACTTCGAAGCACTTGTTCGCCACCTCAAACAAGCAGAATATATTCAATGCCAGGCAGACCCCTGCCTCTTCGTGAAACGCTTTCCTCATACAGAGTAAATACTCCTGGTCTGCGTCAGCATGGACGACTTTTTGGCAATCGCCCCCAACCCGCAACATATCTCGGATCTCTTCAACCATCTCTCCTCAAAATACAAAATCAGACGCCTTGGTCCCCCCTAACTGTACCTCAACTGGCACATCACACACGCCCCGAACGGTTCGATTCACATATCCCAACCTCACGCGATCACCGCCATCCTTCAGAAACTCCATATGCTCGACTGCAACCCCAAGACCACCCCTTTACCTGAAAAGCCCGACAATTCCCTTCCAAGCATCCCCACTCCCGTCTCCGTCAACATGGCCACACTATTCCGCCAAACAGTTGGCGACATCCGTTATGTCGCGGATAGTACCCGCCCCGATATTTTCCACGCTGCAAACCGGCTTGCTTCTGTCATGCACAATCCCACCACTACCCACCTGCATCAACTAAAGTGGCTGCTCCGTTATCTTAAGCACACCCGCTTTCACGGCATACTCTTCCAGCCGCAGCCAGCCCCACCGACGCACACACTTCAAACATACTCTGATGCCGACTTCGCAAACTCCCCCGACCGTAAATCATACAGCAGTATCGTCCACGCATACTACGGAGCACGGATCAGTTTGACATCTTCAAAACAGAGCGTCGTTGCCCTGTCTACCTGTGAAGCCGAATACCTCGCGGCATCCACAGCCGCACAACAGACAAGTTGGCTTCGCCGTCTCCTATCCGACTTCGTACCCAACCCAATCACACCGACGCCCGTGTACATTGTCAACACCGCGGCTATCCAAGTTGCCAAGAATACAGCCCCAACAAAACGTCGCAAACTCATCGATATCCGCCACTACCACCTCTACGCCAACCTCTCCAGCGGGAACATCTCCATCCATCACCTACCCTCTCAAGTCAACCCGGCCGACCTCTTCACCAAAGCCCTTGGACGTACTCGCTTCGGAGAACTTGCAACCAAGCTCCAATTATCCCCCCCAACACAAGGTTCCGTCATTGTCACCGGGGACTGACGGACTGACTACGAAGCACAGTACAGACAACGACTCCACCTCATTGACAGACCGACTACGACAGCCTGTCCTATCAGACAGCTGGACAGTAGTGTAGTGCAATGTGCCTGGCAGGCCTCGAACACAGTCCGACGGTCAAACAAAAAGACGAAAAACAACAGCAACAACAACAACTGCCGATGGCACGCGCTACGGAGCGTTCGAGACTCCCTTTCCCCTTGTGTGGGCTTGCGGCCCACGGTAGCTCAACTCCGACGGGGGGGGGTAAGGAAAGATGCCCGGCCCGGGAGGAAAATGGTGGTAGAGACTTGTGAAGACTTGAGCGCTCGGCGAGTGCGGGTTGGGCTTGTCTACGAGAATGTAACCGCGGTTCGCTGGGTTGTAAGGCCAATGCTCGACGAGCGTCTTCAGCACCTTGGGTATAATTCAAGGTCTTCGACAGGGGCTTGCTCAGCACTACCCGACGGGATCGTAATTGTGTAGCAGCGCTACAACCGACGTGTTGCCCGATGGCTAAAAACACCCTCACCAGCGCGATCGCAATCGCGGTAGATGGTACCAACTCTGTCTTATACAGTAAGACCTTCGACGGAGGCGTCGTCGCAACAGCCTTCCGACGGAACTTGAAACAGTAGCAGCGCTACACAACGTGTTGCCCGATGGCTAAAACACCTACACCGGATCGGTCGCAACCAACTCCAGTGGAACCAACACAATTAAGGGAAAAATAGATGTAGAGATAGAAAAGGATAGGGAAATAAAGGAAAGAGAAAAAGGGAACCCCCGAGCGCAAAGGATGCCGTAGGCTTAGGTAAAAGGGAGCGTCTTGGTAGAGACGGACTTCGACCAAGGCGACATTCAACTCTGGCAACTCGGGTTACCTTTACTGACTTGGTCGTTAGAGGGCTAAGGTATATATCGCCCCGCCGGAGCCAGTACAGTAGCTCGCGGCGCTAGACCCTAGATCTAATCTAGTGTCAGCAAAATTAATGCTAAGTAATTAACTAAATAGAATAAAATAATTAAAAAATAGTACTGTGCAATTATTCACATGTGTGTCCCCCAACCCGGACTATTTGTTATATCCAAAATATTTTCCTTTCTTTTCACCCCCCTGTAGAGCCCCATATTTCACTACATATCCCCCTACTGAGCGCCCTTGCGCTACGCAACATCAACTTAAAATTGCCTCGTTCTCCTAACTCGCACATTCCTCGGGCATCATGTCTCCGACCGACGGTCATCTCGTGCCGTCTCTTCTGCTTCGTTCGCTTCCCTTTTCGCGATTCCCTCGCGGTGTGTGTAAGCAAGGGCAAGACGAAAACCCTTTCCGTATATCCTCAATTGACCCTCCTTCCGAACCACGCGTCGAATCCGCCCGATCCGCAAGCGAACAAAGTCCCTGTTCCAAACTCCGACGACGTGTGCTTATCAGGTAAGCCCTATGCGCCCGGGGGCTTCTTTTCGTGCCCCGGCTACCACGCTTTGTCAGCATGTCTGATCCGGCTTTCCATCTGGGCTTCAATCCTCGTTCCCCTATTCGTCGATATCCCTCGCCGGATGAATTCCAAGATAAAACTAAGCGTCAAAACCTTTCCCTCCTCGCTACGGCCAGGTAGCTCTCCTGCGGAGGCTCTCCGTAGTCGACAAATTCGGTTTCCAGGTACCCCTTTCCAACACTGTCCACTCCAGAGTGCCGATCCTCGTGAAGCGGACCTATCCTCTTGGCTTTCCGTTCCTTGCTCCCCTTGCCTTACAGGCAACTCTGTGGCTTCCTCTGTAGGACCTCCGTCTCCTTCCACGCGTCCCGACGAATCGTCAAAGCTCCCAAATCCGTCCATCCACCTGCAGTCGCAACCGACCCCACCATTGCCGTAACCTGTGGCTTCGGCCTGTCCATCTCGTCCTGTGCTCTCCAAGAAGGAACTCTCTTCATCTTCGCGTCTTACAGACAGCCTGGCGACGTCACCTACCGTATTCCAGAATGAATACCCTCTGCATGTTTCTCATTCCCAACTCTTCTACAGCTCCACTCCTCTTTTTTTGACTGCGCCTCCGCCCTCGCGGTCGCGGTCTCCCTCATTCCTTCATTCCTTCTCTTTTTCATGACGTGCATCCCCAATCCCCTTCTCTCTTTTTTTTGAAAGCCCTCCTATTTACTTCGCACAGGATGCCGTTGGATTGGTTTCTCACCTCCTTACTAGCCAGCCATACGGGACCCTCCATGACGTTTCTTGTGAAAGTGTCCCCTGCCAGGAGTGGTTCGGCCCAATTTAGCCTGTGCACGGAGTCCTATGACATCCCACCTCGACGTCTAGTGAGGGGCCGGGAGGATCCTCCGGTCATTCCCTCTCCTCCTTTCTGATAGCAATTCAGCAACTTGCGCTACCTCTTTTGAATCCAGCCGGCGCCGTGCTCCCTGCAGTGAAAACTCAAATATACGCGATCCTCTGACATACTGAGAGCCTTTCGTCCTGAACTCGGAATTGATTTCATCCATCCCCACATTGTCCGTCTCCGTTACTTGATTCTTCTGCCACTGCAGGTCTCTTGCTCTCGAAAATTTTTGAACACAGTAAAATGCAGCACATTCTGTTTCATCGTCGCTTGAACGCTGTATTTCTCGCGAGCTACACATCAGTAGTCGTACAGATAGCAGATTGACGTATCACATTCCCTCTCGGACCTATGATTCTCCTCTTCTCCAGGGAACGATATCTTTCATTTATACCGACCCGCATTTCCCAACGTCTTGATTCAATCTTCCAGGGTTCGCCCTTCCTTCTCACGCACCAGCGGTGTTCATATGGGCTGTTGTATGTAGCTCTGGAAACGCTTCCCTTGTATATTTTGTCGAAAACAATACGGTAGCAAGCCTTGTGTTTCGGCCTAACCAAGACAGTTTCTCCAATTCTTCATCGCGTCTACGTGCGTTGTGTCCCGGATCGGGGACATATGTAGTCAAATAAAAATCGAGCGTAGCGGAGAAACATTTTTCTCTGATCCTCTATCGCGGGGGTGGTCGGTAGCGAGGTGTTCCACCGGTTGAAAATGGTGTAACAGTATAGCTGCGATCGCCACTTAGGCATTTACGGGTTGACGTCATCTCCCCGTGAGGTAGGGAGTGTAACTTCAACGAAGCTTCGATTTCCATTGCCGAGTTGCGTCGTATCTCTTGCTATGCGCAGGATCCCCTCATCGTCGCTTCACTTGGTTCCTGTAAGACAACCGCAAATTATTATGCTTGCAAGTCGGTCGAGCTTGCCCGTTGACCTCGCCGATCTCATAAAAACAAAAAGAAAAGAACGGCTTGTTGTGACCTGGCATCCTGATGTTCTACAATTCCTGCGAACGTCTCATGTCGGCTTCGGGGACGAAGCTGTGCGTGAAGGTTGCACTTTCCAACAACATTATCTGGCATGACACGTTTTCTTAAATTAAATTTCTCGGTGGATTTCGGTGTCCGATTCGGCTGCACACACTTTTCGCTATTCAACGTCAAGAGGTACGCCGCTTCAATGATCTTGCACATCGCGCAAGATTTCCGGGTTAGCGCATCAGCTGTGGTTGTCCAATCCTCATCCAAATTTCGTGCGCTCATCCTGTCGCGGTATTGCTCGTCTGCGACTCGGTTCCTACGTCCTTCGGCGGAGTTGGCGGTGAAAGGGGGGCGGTGAGAACCGCGGTGTCACTGACGAAGTCTTCTGTCCTGTGCGGACCTCGGCTTGCGTCGTCGAAAATTCCCCTCATTCGTAGACCTCTTCACACGCGCGGTGCTACTTCCTAGACTCCCACGGGCCTTTCCCATTTTTTTCTTCGACCACGGCGTGGAGCTCGGTGACACAGCGTCACACGGGTCCCTCTCGGGTTTCATCAAAGGCCATCAACGCTCCAAGGTGCTGGATCGTCCGAAGTATGAAGCCGAATGAAACACAGCTTGATCGGACCGATCATGAGAGAGAGCCTTCCCGCACCGCCGCAAATTACCTCCTGTCCATGGCGCTCCCTCATTACTACTGTACCGTGCGTCGCGATCATGGCGCTTCTAGTTATTGCCACTCTTCCCGTTGTCTGACGACTTCCTCTCTGCCTGGCTCTCGCCGTTTCGTTGAAACTCTCGCCGTACAGTAAGGATTTCCTTCATCCGTCAGCTCCTCCTCAGCCCCGCTTTGAAGTGCGGGAATCCCGCTACGCGTGGTATCATCCGTAGTCTTGCCAAAGGCATGATTGATCTTGAAGGCCATCGTCTCCTCAGTGGCCTCTGCTGAGTCCTCGCACACTTGCTGACCGACCCCCGCTGTGCGGGGACGTTTCCTCGGCTTCCCTTAATTTTGATTAAAATTTCGAAGACTGACCAGTGTTCGATTTTCGATTTTCTCCGCCCGTCCAGCAGCTCTCTGCCGGCATCCCCATTTTTTTGATTAAATCATGCCCCACGAGGGCGTGTCACTGATCCAAGCGTCCCTTCACGTGCGCGCGGCGGCAGCGCGTGATCGCATCCAAGGAGGTGTATTACCTCAGCCTGAGACTACAGTAAATTTTTCATTCCACGGCATGGCTGGGCAGGCCATTTCATTCATGGGCGGGGGTCCCGGGCAAAATCGCTTAAGTTATTTCATTTCCCTTCTCCTCACTCTGAGGGATCTCGTTTCCGGCGACTGTCCTTACTCTCTCCCTCCGCGACGCAGTTCACCGCATCACTTCCAACTTGAGAGCCTCCGGGTGGGGATCATCCCCAATACAATTTCAACATTTCCCTTGCGGTCTTATCGCGTCCCGCATCATTGACTTCCTCTTGATCAGCCTCCCTCGCATGCGCCTCTACATCAACTGCATCTTTTCCCCTTCTTCTCCCTCGACTCGAGGGTAACCCGCTCGTCTGCCTGACACAGCCCGCTATCCCTTAGAGAATACTGTAGTCTGTTCCTCCTTTCCCCGAACGGTAACACGACACACACGCGACTACAGCACGACGCTTTTCCTTCACTTACACCTTTCCAACTGCGTTCCGCGTTCTCTTGCCTTCCGCCGTCTGGTTTCTTCCAGACACTTACTCAATTTGGCACAGTCCGTCGTGCTCAGTTATTCGTAGAATACACTTCTTCCTCGGCCCGACACACAGCGTATTAACTTGCTTACGATCGACGGCTTGCACGGGACTAGGTACGCTCGTCCGAGGGTCGCCGAACGATAGGTGTTGTAAGGCTCATTCACCTTGGTCCGCGGTGCGGGTTCTTTCTCCCTGCGTCCTGTCAAGAGACAACCGAAAGCACACAAAAAGAAAAAACCAAACCAAACAGAGTAGAACAAAAACAAAAACAAAAGTAGTGGGTTACTGTGGTCAGGGGGTAAGTAAGTCCTCGATGAGGACGATGGTCATGTGAAAGTACATGGTACAAAACAAGCGCGCGTCTTGCTCGGTCTTCAATCTTAGCAGATCGACGGCGAACGTCCCCTGTGTGTGCCGTCGGCGGCGGCGACAACAACAAAAAAAAGTAATTATTTTGGATTAACTTGCTCTCCGAGGACGGGACACTGATCTCGATTGTCGTTTCGCGTGCATCCGTTGATGACGGGGGTGCGTCTTCCGGTAGGCTCAATGCCTCGTCCGGGGGCACCGCATCACTTCAAGTCCCTAAAACGCGTCGCTCGTCGTTCCCCTCTCGTAAAGGCGTTCCGCGTTCTCTTGCCTTGCTCCTCTCGCTCCGACTTTCCTTGCTTGCGGACCCCTTCTGCTCCAAATTTCTGACTCCTCCGTGTTCCTTAACCTGCTGATTCTATTGATGATGACTATCCCACTCGCGCGCGCGCGACTTGCGGCGGCAAGGGTAACTTCTTCCTTCCGAAATACGTGACGGCCGCACTGCGGGGTAACTGCTCAATGGGCTCCCACGTCCCGTCCTCGGGCGTATAGCCGTACCATTCCACCTTGAGAATCAAATTACCATTTTGATACTCGTGGTCGGCGACCCGATCGATTACGTATTCCGTATTCTCCGTTTCCTCTCCTTTCTCTGAACTGTTCCCTTCCCCCTCTTGAAGATCTTCCAATTCGTCCTCTTCTCTGGACTTTCCGAAATCGCGTAGGTCCGGAGATGTCTCCGCTGTCGGCGCTTGACTAATTAGATTGTCCTGGTCCCCTGACGTAGGCGCACGGGTGTGAGGACATTCCTCGTCCTCCATTACCTCTCCTTCTTCGTTTAGCTCCGGCGCTCCCAGGAACTGTAGCGCTTGACGTAGGCCAGTTATCGGCGCATAGTCCATCGGGCTTGGGGCTAACTCCACCCTGTCTCGCGATACGCGTTCCTCCTGATCGCCAATGGCAATGACTACCGTATGTTGATCCGATCTTCTGACGTGATAAAGTCCTGTAGCGACTTGTGCCAGCTTGTGTTTCGGTTCGCTAGCCGTGCCCTGCTCCTTCCGAAGGAACACGTAGGACCCCGGTGGGATCTCATATTGCGGATTGCGAAGGCGTGCGTCGAAATTTCGCTTGTACCGGGCTTGTTCCTTCCGCAAACTCTTATCGGCGCCTCGCATTAGGCTCTCCAACCACGACTGCCACTTCATGTAGTATGCTCGTGACGAGCTAAAGTTCTCCAAAGTTGGTTGCACTTGTAACGCAATGCTTCTCGGCGCCCGAGCTAACACCAGCTCGAAGGGCGTAATGTTCGTAGTTCGATGAACTTGTGTGTTGTATGACAACGTCACAGCGTCGCTAAATAAGTCCCAGTCCTTGGGATGCTCTCCAACATATTTTCGCAACGCGGAAGTCAGCGTGCGGTTAAACCCCTCAACTTGGCCGTTGGCTTGCGGGTGGTACGTATTCGTGAACACATTGCGTATGCCAAGAATTCGGCATACATTCTGAAAGAATCGGGCCGTGAACTGTGTTCCATTGTCGGACAGCAGCTTGACCGGCGGTCCGTACAAGAATACCCAATGGTGAACGAAGGCTTGTGCGATGTGTGCAACTGATATCTTCTTCAACGGTACGGTTCGTACCAGTTTCGAGTATCGATCGCTGATCACGAGAATATACCGATTTCCTCGTTTAGTTGTAATTAGCTCGCCGAGGATGTCGATGGCGACAAACTCCAGCGGAGCTTTGGGCGTGAAAAGCTTCATTTCATTCGTGTTTCTTCTTAACTTCACCCTTTCCCGCGCACATGCGGCGCAATTCTTCGCGACTGCATAGCAGTCTAGGGCCATCGTAGGCCAGTAAAAAATCTTCTGATTGTCTTGTAAAGTTTCCTGCCTCCCGGGTGGCCTGCCAATTTTGCGTAATGGCTTAACCCTAGGACGCGGTCCCTTAACGATTGTGGTATTACCACTTGTACAAACTCCGCCGCAGTACGGCATAGAGTTCCTTCGAGTTCCTCGGTCTCCGTGCTGAACGTTCTCACCTTTCCGGCTTCCATTTCTTCCTTGATGCGGTTGCAGAAGGGGTCGACGGCTTGCTTGCGAATGAGCTCCTCCGGAGTGACAGCTTGGAATTGATCGAGGCGATCAGGGGCGGTCCCCCCCTCAAGAGCGATGATGTCGTCTGCCGCGTCAATACTTTCCTCGTCCTCCACTGTACCCTCGGCCGGTTCGGCTATAAAGCATGGAATTTCGTCGTCGATTTCGTCGACGGTTTCTCCTGCGGTCCGTAATCTTGACAGGGCATCGGCTTGGCTGTTCGCCTTGCCCTTCTTGTACTTGATTTCGAAATCAAATTTCGAGAGGCGGAGCCTCCATCGGATTAATCTCCCGCTGGGGTCGGTTACGTTCATCAACCACCTCAATGAGGCATGGTCGGTATGCACAATGAAGTGCTCGCCATATAGATATGGTCTTAAAGTCTGTACGGCCCAAATTACCGCTAGACATTCTTTTTCTGATACAGAATAGTTTCTCTCGGCTGCGGCTAACGTTCTTGAAAAGAACTCGATGGGTTTACGTTGTGCACCCGGGTGTGTCTGAAATAATGCAGCGCCGATTTGATAGTCGCTTGCATCGGTCTCTACCGAGTATGGTAGGTTCTCCTTCGGCAGCACCAACACCGGTGGCGCCAAGATAGCGTCCTTGAGCTTATGAAAAGCTTTTTCGCACGGTTCGTCGAATCCTTCCAACTGGACTGGTTGTCCCTTCTTCAACAGTTGATTGAGCGGATGCGCGATTTTCGCATAATGCGGAACGAATCTGCGGTAGACATTACAAAGTCCCAAAAAGCTCCTGAGCTGGGTCTGCGTTTGAGGGTACCTCACTTGTTCCAATGCGACGGTTCGCGCAGCGTCCACTTCCAATGTACCTGGCCGAACGACATGGCCCAGGTACTTGATCTTTTCGACGAAAAATTCACACTTGCGAAGCTTGAGCTTCACACCTGCCTTCTCCAATACAGAAAGTATTTCATCCACGTGCACGATGTGCTCCTCCCACGACTTGCTAAAAATTATTATGTCGTCCAAATACACCAAACAGCACTTCCAACGGAACGGAGAGAGCAGAATATCCATTGCTCTCTGAAACGTCGCTGGCGCGTTAGTTAGCCCGAAGGGCATTCTTGAGAAGCGATACAGTCCTGAGTGACACGAAAATGCGGTCTTGTCGCGGTCGCGCTCAGGGATAGGCATCTGCCAATATCCCGAGATCGCGTCCAACGCGGAGAAATCCTTGGTGTCACCAAGCGAGTCCAGGCACTCATCCATGCGCGGTAAAGGGTACGTGTCCTTTACTGTCACCGCGTTTAACCGACGATAGTCTACGCAAAAGCGCATCGATCCGTCCGGCTTCGGCACTAATAAAACGGGCGACGCCCATTCTGACTGCGCCGGTTCGATGACTCCTGCTTCTAACATCTTCTGTACTTCTGCGTCCTCGACCTCCCGAGCCTTTGGACCGGCTCGGTAGGGAGCTTGTGCAATTGGCCTTGTATTCGGGGCCAGTTCAATCCGGTGGACCGTGGTATTGATCTCACCGAGGGTCCCATCCCACATGCGGGAATACTTTTTCAACATTCGACGGAATCTTTCGCGCAGCCGGTCCGGCACGTGGCTCAGGTCGAGTTCCTCCACGTCCGGCGGGGGAGGCTCAATCCGCCGCTCCGGCTTCGTAGTTGCCGTCGCGGAGAGCTTTTCCTTCCGTTCTCCTTGCTGTTCCTCGCGGTCTTGATCCGACGGTTCGCATCTTGTCTCGCCCGTAGGCGTCTTGGTGGAATTAGGAAAATTTTCCTTCTTCCTTTCTTGAATTCCGAGAACTTCACCAATGGTGGTTTTGCTCTCGAGCGCGGCTCTCGGGTGCAGTAATAATTCTGCCACCACTTGGCCTTTTTGCACCCTGACAGGGTACGTCCTAAAATTCGCAACGAGTAAACGGAATGGCCGGTCAGGCTCAACCTGAACGACACCATTCGTGCACGTCAACCCGTGCCTTTCGTACAACGACGAGTACGGCTGAACCACAACCAAGCCCGCCCTCTTCGAGGTGCATTCCACAACGCGTTGCGTCCCTGGCTCGATAGTCGTGGCTCTTGCCACTTTACCTTAGGGGAAATTCGCTCCACTTTTCCATCATTCTCGTCCTCGCCCGGGACGAGATTCGTCTTCCCTTTTCTCGTCGAGAACCGTTTAACTATCGGAACCTCCGAGAAATCCGCCAACTCAACCGTTTTCTTATTTGGATAAATGGCTTCCACAAACCGGTCACAGTAGTCCGCGCCTAGAATTAGCGGGACGGCTAGTTTTTCGCCTACAATAAACTCGGCCGCGGCCACAAATTTTCCAAGCCTCACAGGCATTCTAATCGTGCCGAGAGTCCGGAGTGGCCTATTGTTCGCGTCGCCAATGTCTTGAGTCGGTCCGTAGGACACTAGGTATTCCATTCCAGCCGGGAGTTCCGATTTTCGCACAAGGTTTGGTCCGGCGCCGGTGTCTAATACAGACAACACCCGGCTCATCAATCCGATTGTGGGTCCAATGTCCGCGTAAACTTTGTAGTTTTTTCGCGCAAGAACCAAAATCTTCTCGAGACACTCCCTTCGCTTGACCCTGTACCAGGGTCTTCGAACTTCTTCCAGCGGATGATCTCGGGCTCGGCTTAAAAATTTCTTGACTTGAGCTGGCCCTTTGGGCTTATCCACCAATCCAACAACCTCCTCATCGGGGCCTGATTTTTCCCTTAGAGACGGGGAACGGGGCTGAGCCCCGGGCACAGTACGTCGACCCTGTGCCTCTCGCGACTCATGCGAGATTCCCCTCTCTAGTTTTCCTGCCGCTGCGGGATCCTTCTCACATCCGACGGCACGGGCCTCGCGGCGGGCCCTCTGAAGGGTTGGTTCGACCTCGGCGTTGAAGCACTCGGCGCGCTCGCCGTCTGCGAATCGAACCAATTCTTGACCTTCAGGTAACTCGTCGATGGTATCCTTAACCTCTCCATCGGAGACAACGCCTCATAATTTTCCAAGACTCGGTACATTTCCCGGAGGGAAAGAATGCACGTTGGCGCGGCGTGCCCCTTTTCATAGCAATGATAGCACACCAGTCCGTGCGTCTTGACATGATATTGCGGCCTAGGCCCTCCACGGGCCGGCGGCCTTCCTTGAAGTTGCGGCCTTCCCATCCATCTTGGCCTTCGAAACGTTGTACCCTTGTCTTCCATTGGAATGCGCGGCGCCGGCGTGTGGCCGCGCCCCCGAAACATCATCACGGGATCCGTGGGCTCTGAAAACGACTCCGTCGTGTATGCGGGCGTCGGTAAAGTTGACGACCCGCTTGCCCCGTAGTCGTCGTGTCCGTAGCCCTCCGATGGCTCAATGAACTCGCCTTCGGCTACCAACGCGCCCTCGTAATGATTTTCGCTACTTCCGTGCGCACCGCGCTCATCTGACGCGGAAATGGACTCGGCTAAATGGACGGCGGCGTGACTTTTACAACCGGGATAAGAAGCCCTCGGATCTTACCCGCCCTAATTGGTGACGGCGTCTGGATCGTGACCTTCTTGGTCTTCTTGTCCTTAGCGCGGCTCGCCGAGCCATGCGCCTTCGCGTAATTAACTAGTCTCAAAAACGAAACGTCCCGATTGTCTTGCCGGTATTGAAATACCATCGGCTTGATACTCGAATCGAGTCGTTCAATAAACATCGTCATTTGTTCTTCCATCGTATACGTTCCCACATCGATTGCTCGCGTCCGTCAGACGGATATAAAATTCCATCTCGTCTTCAGACGGTCTTTGCTGAACTTCTCGCAATGCGAGCACGGCTTGACGGATCGCCTCGTCGGTTGCGAAACTCCTCAACAACCACTGTACGGCCTCCGGCCAAACAGATACCTTTCCGTGGTGGGACCCGGCCGTCTGAGACACCGAAGTGTACTGCCTCAAGGCGATGCCGCTTAGAAATTCGGGCAACAAGCGGAACGCTTGCCCCTCGTTCATTTCTTGAGTATCAAACTCTTGAACTAATTTTGCCAAAAAATCCAACACAAGGACCCCGTCCTCACCTGTGAACGTGTTGTCCTTCTTCACCTTAGGCGGACTATCTCTCCTGATTTTTCGCACGGCGGTCCGCCGGGAACTTGACAAATATGTCTGCGGGTTCCGCAAGCGGTACGTTCGGTACGAAAGTAATTTCTTGAAGAGGTAGTTGGTCGGATTCAGCTCCTCCAACTCCTCCCATCGCGGCCCGCGCCGCGTTGCGACATCTTCGGGCTCCGCGTCCTTGTCTCTCCGCGAGGCGGACGAAGTGATTCCGCCCCGTCTGGAGGTAATTTTCTTGCCCTGCGATATTCCTTTTCCTTCCTCTGAACGATGTTCGGAATCGCTGGCATGGTTCGACGAACCGTCGTCACCATCTTCGGAAAGGCCATTCGACTCGGCCGTTGAGTCCTGGCCCTCCTGCTCGTCACTACAGTGACTCTTGCTCCGGCGTCGCAGATTCTTCTTCGAAGTCTTCGACTTGGAACTCCGCTGTACAGCGGCCTTGTCGTTCTTCGATCGACAGTCGCCTTCTCGACCCGTGGGGAGCGGCTCTTGCCCGGCGACCTGTTCAAGGTCCTTGAGACGATGAGCGGCGCGGTCAAACCTGTTGTCGATACTGCTCCTAAATTTTCCTAAGGACTCCAAGGCTTGATTCGCGTCGCGCCTCGCGTCCTTGACTGAAATTTTCAACGAAGCTAGGACCTCCGGCTCCAGACCGTCGGTCGCCTCACCTCGCTCCTTCTCGACGAGATCCACTCGAGCCGATAGCTCTCCTAAAACAGTGTGGAACTCGGATGCTTGCAACTCCAGTTGCTTCCGGACGAGGGCTAATTCAGCCTCGAGATTTTTCGTCATCTCTTGGCGAATTTCCTCGCCCATCTTCTCGAACCTGTAGGATAGGTTATCCTTGTCGGCTTCAATTCCCGTCGGGATTTCTTGACCTTCGAGATCCGTGGCCGTATTGGCCTGGCTTCGGGTGCGAGGACCTCGCTGGATCCTCGACGCCCTTGCCGATCCGCTCCTACTCGCCCCGGGACCGACGTCCCCGGGGGCGCTTGTCGACATCGCTCGAGCAAGCGAACCTACACAAAAAAATACAAACAAAAAATAAAAAAGAGACTCCGTTACCCAGACCACTTTCGTAGTACAACTCCAGATCAGGACTTTCGTAGGCAAAATTCTTGATCAGGTCTCCTGTACACCAAACTATTCTAGGTCGGGAGACCACTTTTGTAGTGCGTCTCCAGACCGGGACTGTCGTAGGAAAAGTCTGGATCAGGTCCCCTGTACACCAAAGTTTCTAGGTCGGGAGACCACTTTTGTAGTGCAGTGTGCCTGGCAGGCCGCGAACACAGTCCGACGGTCAAACAAAAAGACGAAAAACAACAGCAACAACAACAACTGACGATGGCACGCGCTACGGAGCGTTCGAGACTCCCTTTCCCCTTGTGTGGGCTTGCGGCCCACGGTAGCTCAACTCCGACGGGGGGGTAAGGAAAGATGCCCGGCCCGGGAGGAAAATGGTGGTAGAGACTTGTGAAGACTTGAGCGCTCGGCAAGTGCGGGTTGGGCTTGTCTACGAGAATGTAACCGCGGTTCGCTGGGTTGTAAGGCCAATGCTCGACGAGCGTCTTCAGCACCTTGGGTATAATTCAAGGGCTTCGACAGGGGCTTGCTCAGCACTACCCGACGGGATCGTAATTGTGTAGCAGCGCTACAACCGACGTGTTGCCCGATGGCTAAAAACACCCTCACCAGCGCGATCGCAATCGCGGTAGATGGTACCAACTCTGTCTTATACAGTAAGACCTTCGACGGAGGCGTCGTCGCAACAGCCTTCCGACGGAACTTGAAACAGTAGCAGCGCTACACAACGTGTTGCCCGATGGCTAAAACACCTACACCGGATCGGTCGCAACCAACTCCAGTGGAACCAACACAATTAAGGGAAAAATAGATGTAGAGATAGAAAAGGATAGGGAAATAAAGGAAAGAGAAAAAGGGAACCCCCGAGCGCAAAGGATGCCGTAGGCTTAGGTAAAAGGGAGCGTCTTGGTAGAGACGGACTTCGACCAAGGCGACATTCAACTCTGGCAACTCGGGTTACCTTTACTGACTTGGTCGTTAGAGGGCTAAGGTATATATCGCCCCGCCGGAGCCAGTACAGTAGCTCGCGGCGCTAGACCCTAGATCTAATCTAGTGTCAGCAAAATTAATGCTATCTAATTAACTAAATGGAATAAAATAATTAAAAAATAGTACTGTGCAATTATTCACATGTGTGTCCCCCAACCCAGACTATTTGTTATATCCAAAATATTTTCCTTTCTTTTCACCCCCCTGTAGAGCCCCATATTGCACTACAAGTAGATAGGCCCCCGGCGGCAAGTACACACACAGTAAAAGGACATCATCGTCGTTCATCAGTCTGCACGGCACACACGTGTCCTGTGCCATCACAGTACTGTACTTTACACGCGTGAAAGGCGCGGGATCTGTGCGAATGGCGTTGCGTCGTGTCTGATGTTTAATAGAATATATCTATAAGTACAGAGTAAAGTCTCGATATAGTGGCGCCTCGACAAACTGAACAGACTCTGTAAAATGAACTGCAAGTCACCAGCAAAGCGCCACCCTACCAAATAGACCTTTCTCGCATATACTCAACAAATGTGCAACAAGGAAGCTATATATAATAATACAGCAGTATCTACGTATACGTGTCACCACCACAGTACATACGGGCCAATTGTTAGAAATATAGACGTTACTGAGCGAGATAATCAAGTTTCAGAGTTACTACGCCATCTCCTGGGGACAAAGTAATTACGAGAAGACCGTACGACTACGGAAATGAGCGGTTACATCGCCAACAGCCAAAAAACTATCGATATCACACATATGGAATCCCAAGATACACATGATTGAGTCAAGTCCAAAGGGTAAGCCCGCAAAGTACTACATAAACGCTTCCCAAACTTTGCCAGCCCACATCCATCCCTGTCCTGCTCCTTCATGCACTTGCATACCCTTTTCTTTTTGCGTACCGTCCCATTCTTGCACACTTGAGTCATCCTGTTCCTCCCTTCTCCCTCTTGAGCTTGCCTCACCCAGCCCCTTTGATTCCCTTCACCATCAAAACCCAAGCAATGGCGACTCTTCGGCGCCCGACTGTCAGCGCCACCAATTCGTCCGAGGCTTTGCGCCTTTTGGCCGAAAATTATTTCGGCAGACAGTGCACGCTTTGGATGGTTGTTTCTAATAAGTTTCACTGGTCTGAAGGAAATTATGATCCTATTTTTCTGTTTACGTTGGCCATGACGAATGCGCACATTCTGAAACATCCTTTACGTGCGGACGACGGCGATCTTTATCGCCAGTTTTTGAACCGAAGAGCTGAGATTGTTGAAGCTACTGTACAGAAAAGAAAGCGTACGCAGGAGCGCTATAGGGACCGTCGCAGAGCAGGCCTAACTCAACGACTGGCCACAAGATCCATAATTGGGAGAAATTTAGGGGCAGGGGTAATGAAGGCTTCAAATTTTGACCATTAGATAGTGTGCAATTGCGCAATATTTGTAGAAATCTGCAGATAGACGTAAATGTGGCGCAACATGCCAATAGGGGCGTTGCTGCGCAGTTACAGAGGTATTGCGCAGCTATCAGTAAACAATCAGGCAGACTGCATGGTTACGCATTGGCAGCTCAGAAAACGGCATTTCCCGTATTACGGAGTTGCTTAGTAACTGCTGTCAAGACCTAATTAGCCCAGATTCCCCATTTTGCCAGGCCTACAGTGAACTGGTCTCAATAAAGAGAACTCACCGTTACAACGTACATTCCAACTGTCCTAAATGCCACAATTCACATTATCGAGACTTGAATCAGGCCCAAAAACCGCGATATCAACGTTTACAAAAAGTATCGATGCGACTTTGCCTTACAGTTTGACGCTGCATTTTTCGCACGGGCGCAATTCTTCGAGGAGCAGCGCCTTTAAATTACACGGAAGCTCTGACCGAACAAGCTGTGGATCTGTCATGACAGACTGAAGTTCCTCCGACAACGCTTGAGGTGCCCCACTGTAACGGCTGAGTGATGGCTTCCTCACAGCCTGCTCTACAGTGGGAATAGTTTCGGAGTCGTCCTCGTCCGTCCCGTCACCACCAGCCTCATCAGCCACGTCTCTAAGAGCATCTCCACCGCGGCAGCAAATTCGATCCAAATATGATATTTACCAAATCAGGGTAAAGTTTGGTCTCTACCGCGACACAAGAACGCAAATTGCATCGTAAATCGAATTCTAAATCGGCGTTTGGAGTTTTTCTCGTGGCAAATCAGGCCGATTTGCAACGAGATATATCCCAAAGCGATGATTGCCACGAGCTCGTCACAAGGTGATTAGGGCGCGCGACCATTAATTCTGATTAAATCTCACAGTAGAAACACCTGGGGTGGCGGGAAGTCAGCTAGCAACTACATGTGCGCGCGAAAAACAGAACGGCTGGTCCTCAAAAGGCATCCGAAATCACCTCCTTCGACGAGGAGGGGTGCACACCGCGGGATCTCACGTAGCGCTTCTGTCCTCAGAAATTGGAGTCATGGTACGCGGTCCGAACTGGTCGCGCAAAGAGCTCGGTCACTTGGCTGAGGCGTGAGTGGCAACAACGGAGAACCTTGTGCTCGGCATTGACCAGACCAGTGATGCCTTCCGCGTAGGGCTTCACAGGAACTTCATTTCTATGGATGGAAACTATAAGAGGCGCGATAAGCAGCCCGTTCGAGCGAAGTTTGGAGATGTATCCAAGGAAGTTTCCAAGTTCAACAAGAGTCTACGAGAGGTACGTGGGTTCAATCCTACAGGTGTGAGCGCAGACAACCTATTTGCAATGGCGGTTGCCCGGCACTTAAAGGAGTTTGTCGTACAACCGTATGGACGCTAAACCGTAAACGGAAAAGGACAGGCTGTACCTAAAAATGAGGGAGCCTGGGGGACCGCTACACTGGAGTGTCAGGTAGAATAATCCGGAACGGTAAGAAGCACCGGACAAGGGAGGTACACCGCACTGGACACGCGCAGTCGTACTGGGGTGTAGAGCAGTACGACCGGTGGCGAGCTGGAAACCTGAGGGACTTACTTAACCGTACGGTAAAAGGACTAGGGTAGGAAGTAAGGGGAGGCGTGCTTGCCTCGGTTTACCTCCATCCCGGTGCCCCCCTATCTTATACCCCCTAGTAGGGCGGTGGCACCGGACGGACTACAGTAGCTGTACATACTGTATCCAGCTTACTGTAGCTTACGGCAACTAAAAATGACTACTGTAATAACCCACCGATCGGTCGCGCACCACGTGTACACCTGCACTAGCTGGTGCCACTAACTACACGTGGACTCCCACGTGGCCACATCTACACGTGCTGGCCACGTATGTACCGTATCGGTTAACATCTTACTACTGTACTCGGCGGAGCCCCTGGTACCCGCCTAGTACAGTAGCGCCACTTGGCAATTGTACCACAGACCCCCCTTCTTAAATGACGGCACATCCTCGTGCCGTCCGTCCCGGAGGCTGCATTTTCACTTCAAGTCTTCCCACCACGGCCATCCTTGGTGCGAACATTCCGTATCGGTACTAGCCGCCGCTTGTCAGCCGACGACCTCACTGCGCGGACCCTCTCCGTCATGGACAAGCGCCGGCGCCCCGGTCGGGCAGCTTGGCGGTCTTTCGTTCGGCCTTGTGAGCCGGGCGCTAATTTCCATGCGGTTGCGATTCCTGCTTCCTGACGCGACTAACCGTATTCTATCCCCACTGACTTCTTGATCGACAGGTCCTAATCACCCTCTCTCACCCGTACAGTACTGATAACGGATCAAAGGACAGGGGGAAACCCGACGGTGCCGGCCACGACAGCGCCGGCAACACGGTCGAGGGCTGAGGCGAGACTGCCTCGCCTTCCTGTGTCGAGATCGCGCCGGGGTATTCCCGTGCAGAGACTCCCGTAGCTCGTCTGAACGGTGGGTAGGTTAAGAGCAGCGACGGTAACGCCAGCTACCCCCAACCCGCTGGAAAGGGCCGACGGCTCGACGGTAATAGAAACCTCGCCGGAGCCGCGTCTCGAGGACCGACAGGGCTTGGAATCTCTGGGAGATCGCCCGTCCAGTATTCCCGAGCCACGAGCTTGTCCACCGTCTGCGGAGGTCGGGGCGTGCAGTAGCTGCCCCGGAGATGCTCCACGGACGGATTTACCAACGGTGACACTGGGGAATAATTATCTTCGACGGTCTAGGGTCTGAGTGGGGCACGGTTGGCCCCACGCCCCCGGAAGATACCGTAAGGACTTTTACGCAGACGTCTGCCCCTGTAGTTAGAGGAGAATCCCCCTTGAGGCGGCCCTGGTGGCGACGGAGATCGAGAAAGACCCAGCGATGGGCCAGTCTCCTGCGAAGGCGGCCATGTCGGTGAGAAGTGTAACCGCAGCGACACGGATGCCGACAACGGGTGGCGAGGGATCGCCTCCTATGGGGACGGCTGTGCCATTCTCCCTGCCATCGAGGCGTTGATTCCACCGCCTTCGCGGGACAGTACCACCCCGCGGTGGTCTCTATCCAGTCGTGGCGCCGAGGCGGCTACCACGGCTTCCCAGGGGACCCCGAGCGAACGCGGCACTCCCTCGTCCGCAGGGCCCCTGCGGTTGGGGGTTAAAGCTGACGCTCCTCCGCGAGGCCGCGGGGTAGGAGAATGGCCTCTTGTGGCGTCCTCATCCTCGTGGAGGAGGGAAGCCAACCATTCGGTACAGTTTGCACCCACCTCGGGCGGGGCGAACCAGATCTCACCCTCACCGCCCGCTGGCTCCGGGGGCCAACAACTTATCCGGAGAGCCTTCGCGGCTCGGAGTAGGGGCGGCCGCCCCTCTGCGTAATTGCGGGGCAGGCGCGGCCCCCATGTCCAGTACCATCTGTCGTTGAGCGAGGGCGGTCCGTCGGTACGGTCCATGCGCGCCTCGTGCGGGGCGGACCGGAATCCCGTGCCGCTACCCGAGGCTGTCAAGCGGTCGTCGGGCGCGAGCATCGCCGGGAGCCCGGCGAAGCACCGTGGTGCGTTAAGTCGCCCAAGTGCGGGAGGTATGAGTACAAACCGCTTTAGGGGTCAATAGACGCAGTGCAAGCTGCCCCGGAGCGATGCTGCTCCGTTTTCCATCTCGGTAAAATCGGCCTTTTTCCCAGTAAAATATGCCTGATTTTCCGTTCGGGGGATCGTTCTGGCCAAAACCGGCGTTTTTCCTAGTAAAACTTGCCTATTTTTCCGTTCGGCAGGTGGCTTTTTCATTTTAACGAGCTCCGATTGGCTGTTCCCTCAAATCGGAGGCGTTCCGAACCGCCTCCCATGCGCCGCCGCGCGCCTTAATTGGCCGCGGCCTCCGGGTACAGTGCTGTATGCACCACACGTACTGTACCCCGTCCATTGCATGTCGGTGATTGAGTTTGAGGACGGCATGGCCTCACGGCGGCTCGTCCGCATCCCCCATCATCCAAGGTCGGCCTCGGGGGTGCTCATGGACCTGAGCGCTCCCCTGGACGTCCCTGGAGGGTACCGTTCGGTTGCGCTCCGCTTTGCAGGGCGCCAGGTACAGACCCAGGCCCCACCCGGAGGGCTACAGCGCCTCCCCATAAGCAGGCGCTCCTCCGGGGTAGTGGTGCCAACGTACCGATGCACGGCACCCCCCTGGAGGGCTGGCCATTTTGCCAACTCGGACGCCCCTCTTTTCCACCGGCGCGTACAGTACGCGAGGGTCTCGGCCCTCGTGGTTGCGAGGAGACCCCTCTGGCCTCGATCGGTCCCTTTCCGTGGCGGTTCGGGGCGTACGAGTGCGCCCACGGCAACTTCGCGGACAGCCCCGATTTGGAAACTGTAAAAAACCACTAGAAACCAATTAAAACTGATCTCGTTTCCAAATCGGTTGACTCCTCGTCATGACCGCTTTTTCGGAGTGGATACCCCCGGGTCCGGCTTGAGGCTGTGAGCACGATGCCGTTCTTGGAAGTGGGCTATGATTTTTAGTGAGCCCGCTAGGGGTCAAAACGTAGCCGAAAGTCGACCGAAATCGGCGGCTGGTCCGCCGGGGTCGATATTGTTCGGACCTTATACCATCCGAAGCAGCTTGACGCGGGGAGTACGATTCCGTTGTCGGCAGTGGGCTACGATTTTTATTGAGCCCGCCAGGGGCTCAAACGTAGCCCGAACTTCGACGTAATTGCAGAACCGAACGGTGTCACCCCTCACAATTTGGTCCGCGGATTTTTGCCGCAGGTCATCGCACCAGGACGGGAATGACACTTGGCTTTTTTGCCACGTGGCGGGGGTCGCCCCGCCGCTGCAGGTATCCGAGACGGTATTTATCTTGGGCACCGCGGGCGTGCCGTAGATTCCCATCGTCGACCATGGTCGACCTCGGCGGACACGTAGTGACCTAGGCGATCCCCTTGAGGTCCCTGGACTTCATCGTTTCGGATTACACGCCCGATAGGCGGCGTATACAATATTTGACACACGGCACCTCCCCGGAGGGCTGGCCAATTTTGTAACTCAAGCCCTTAGTTCGGGGGGTGACGGAGTCGACTGCCAGCCGTAGTTTAGAGGGTACAAAGACCATCGTAGTGCGTGTAGTTCCGAGCGGTATTGACGGTCCCGTAGGCGACTTCCGCCCCCCGCAAGCCTTACATGCCGGTGGTCTCAACCGGTACAGTATCCGGGAGACCCCGCTTCTTAGCTTGCGCCACCGACCGGAATTTCAAGCTCGGTGGGCTCGCCAATACCGATCGATAAAGGCTTGTGGTAGGCCCTCCGCGGGTTCGAATGTATCATCCGCGGGGGTGTAGCCATACCACCGCACTTTGTATTCCAAACCGGTAGGGGTGTCGCGATGCTCTACGAGACGGTCGACGACGAATTCCTCGGGGGTATTAGCATCGTCACCATGGGGAGGATTAATCCGTTCGGAAGGGGCACTTATGCCCCCTGTAGGCATGGTCCGGTCCCCGGGCCCCTCGGCATTCGCGTAACACGGTCAATACTGACTCGTACGGAAAGCCCGTCTTGCTCCACAGTAACGGTCGTGTCCGTGGCTTGGCGGACCCGAAAGGGTCCTTCCGTTTTCGGTAAAAGCTTGACGGACATGTCGTCCGTCCTAAGCCCCTGTCCGTCACGGCCATGTCGTTCAGCCGCTCGGAGGGCTCGGGGAGGGCGATCCACGTAGACTTGGTCGCCCTCCTGTATTACCGGTCGGAATCGGACTTTCTTATCGAAGTTCTCCTTATACCGCTTTTGGGCCGCGGTCATCTTTACCCGCGCACGGTCAAAGACATCCGGTAGCTTGCGAAGAGTCGCCCGCTTGTACTGTACGGGAGTACGTGGGTCGTCATGGGCGACTCCCGCAGCCTGGGGCGCTGTACCCGCGACGGTTAATCCGGACGGTTGTCTTGTCAACACCAGGTCAAACGGAGTAGTCTCCGTTGACCGGTGGACTTGTATGTTATAAACATACGTCAGAGGCTGGAGGAAGTCGTCCCAGTCTCGCTGGTGCTCCTCGACATAATGTCGGAGCCTCTGTACGATGGTCTTATTACACCGTTCGGTTTGCCCGTTAGTTTGCGGATGGTAGGCTGTCGTCAAATAGTGACGTATGCCTAGCAGAACTTCGCTGCAAATTGCGGACCGTTATCGCTAAGGACTTACTGTTGTGCTCCGTAGACGTACACCCAGTTGTCCAGGAATGCGTTAGCCACCACGGCTGCGGTTGTCGTACGAAGCGCGATACTGCGCGTGAGCTTCGAGAACCGGTCGGTTATCACAAGGACGAACTGATTCCCATGTGCAGTCTTCGGCAACGGACCCAGGAGGTCCATTGCGACAAACTCCAAGGTTCCGGCCGCCGGGAATAGTTTCATGTCCTTTTGATGACGTACAATCGTGCCCCGTGTCGCAGAGCACGATTGACAGTTCCGCACGGTGGCGTACACGTCGTTGGACATGTGGGGCCAGTAGTACTCCCTTCTCAGGGTATAGTACATCCTGGTCCCACCGGGGTGTCCGGCCAACCGCGGGTGGTGTGCCAAATACAACACCTTGGCCCTTAACCGTTTCGGGACGACGCGTTGCAGTGTCCCATCAAGAGGGGACCTCCGCACCAAGAAACCGTAACAGTCCACGTCATACTTTGAGTCTGGCTCTCCGACGGTTCGGGCGGCATGGATGCAGAATTCGTCCGCCGCCTGTGCTTGGATAAATTCCTGAACCGACAGGGACGATACGTCCGTTTGTTCGGGAGTTACGGCAAGGGCCTGGGGCCTCTCTCGCGCATTCCCGGGACTCCGTTCGGTAGCTGGGGCCCAGTCAATATCGACGGGCCCCACGTTAAGCTCCTGTCTTGACACTTGAACGACGAAGCACGGGAGTTCGTCGTCTACAGCGGCGGTTTCCCCTTCGTCCGTCCGGAGGCGAGATACCCCATCCGCCAATTTGTGTTTGACACCCGGTCGGTATTGTACGTCGTAGTCGTACTCCGCCAGGCGTAACCGCCAGCGGGCGAGCCGGCCGGAGCTGTCCTCCAAATTGAGGACCCACCGGAGGGCCTCATGGTCCGTTCGGAGATGGAAGGTGGCACCGTACAGGTAAGGGCGTAATGCCAGGATGCTCCAGACGACTGCAAAGCACTCCTTCTCGGTCGTCGTGTAATTCTTCTCGGCATCCGTGAGATTACGGCTCCAGTAGCCAATCGGTAATTTATCTCCGTTAGGTTGGTCTTGCAGCAGGGCACACCCCACTTGGTACGCACATGCGTCCGTGTCGAGTGTGTACTTGTAACCGTGACGGGGTAGAGCCAGGATAGGCGGTGAGACCAGCCTCTTCTTTAGCTCGGCAAAGGCCTCATATTCCGAATCGGATAGGACTCCCAGTTCGAAGGGGTGATCCTTGCTCGTCTTCCTATTGAGGGGAGCGGCAATTTTGGCGAAGTTCGGGACGAACCGCCTGTAGACATTGCACATCCCCAGGAAGGAGCGTAATTCCGTTTGGTTAGAGGGAGGTAGCGCCCGCTCAATAGCGATGACGTTGCGCCTCTCGACCTCTAACCGTCCCGGTCGGATTATGTGCCCCAGGTACGTCACTGAAGTGTCGAAGAATGTACATTTCGATATCTTCAGCGATACCCCGGCGGTGTACAGCAGTTGTAGTACCTCCCGAACGTGGTCGAGGTGTTCCGTAACGGATTTAGAGTACACGATGACGTCATCCAAGTACACCATTGCGATTTCCCATTTATCTCGGGAGAGGATGATGTCCACAGCCCTTTAGAAAGTAGCTGGGGCATTCTTCAGACCGAACGGCATCCGCACAAACCGGTATAGACCGCAGTCCGACGCGATCGTCGTCTTATCGCGGTCCTCCTCGGCGACTTCAACTTGCCAGTATACACTATTGCAATCAAGCGTAGTGAATACTGTAGCGTTGCCGAGTGAGTCGATGCACTCATCCATTCGCGGTATGGAATAGGAATCCCGGATGGTAAGTGCGTTTAGCTTGCGGTAGTCCACACAGAACCGCATGGTACCGTCCTTTTTGGGTACGAAGACCACAGGACTGGCCCATTCTGCCGTGGCCGGCTCGATGACGCCGGCCCGCAGCATGCAGTTCACCTCGGGTTTTTCCTTTTCCCGTGCGGTTGGACCAGCCCGGTACGGAGCTTGGTAGATGGGATTGGCCCCGCCTTGAGGTCGATGCGGTGCTTGGTGGCACCAATCTTCCGGAGGCGGCCATTCCACATCTCCTTGAATTCGGAGAGCATAGGTACTATCTTTTCGCGTAGCTCTCAGTCTTCCTCACCGATGTGGACATCCTCGGTCCACAATCGGGGGGCTTCATCCGTGTCGGTTCTCTCCTGTTCCTCTTCCGTATCGGACTTGTCTTGTCCCGCATCCTGTACGGTACCCAAAGGGGGTACTGTAGGGGGAATATTATTTTTGTTTCCTCCCCCCTCCTTAGCTTCAGCCACTCCTGTGGCTGGCTGAAGGGTTAGGATGTGGGTCGGCGATGGTAGCGCGAGTCCAATAACGGTGTGTTTGGGGAGATGGACCGCATTATGGCTAAAATTGCTCAGTATTACCGAAAACGGAATGTCTGGCTTTATATCCATGACTCCCTGGGCCATAAGCGACAGGTTCTTCTCTGCCGCGCGGGGATGGTTCTGTAAGAAGCAGAGCCCGGCGACCGGCGTCGCCACCCGTACGGTTGCTTGCGTCATGGGGGGAATTGTAATTCCCCGCACCATGCGTAATTTCCGAGACGGTGTGTTGCTCGGAAACCGCTTGGTTCTTGGCGATTTTTCTGTTTCCGTTCGGTGTTCCTTATGGGTAAATTTGGATGGCGTCGTGCCTGTAAGTGCGACTGAGGGGGCATGATGGAAGAGAACCCTCCGTCGCGGTGGTAGAATTGCCTTGATATGTTGGTCTATAAAGGTGGTCCCTAATATACAATCCACAGCCAGGCGGGTGACCACGAGAAACTTGACCCTGGCTGTGAAATCTCCGATGCGGACGTACAGCTGTACACTAGTGTACGCTGTCCAAGTGCGCTCATTGAGCGATGGGAGGCGTTCACCAGCGGTGCGCTCTTTATCGGACGGATGGCCGCGCGCCATGGCTCGGCCACACAGCGTACATGGATGAAGTTGGGCGCTGCCTTCGAGTCTAGGACTGGGGACAGTGCCCGCATATTCGCTTGTTGCAGCCCTACCGTGGCGGAAACCTTATAGTTCTGCCTCTTGAAGAAGCAGATAGGTTCCGCTGCGGTCTGCGCGTCTTCCGTTCGGTTCGGTTCTGCTGCCTGAGTTGAGGGAGAAGGATTCTCCGGGGTGAGGCAGACAGGGAGTTTTGACGACGTCGCCTCTACGCGTCCTCCCTGTCTTCCCCCATGAGTTGGAGATCCTCCTCCTCCTCAGCGACCGGCTTCTCCGCCTTGTCCACCCCCTCGTGCACCAGGTTGACCGGCATGGTTTGAGATGAGGGATTTCCTCGCCACACCGGTCCCTGTGGACGCCTGAATGGAGACCCAGGGCGGAGCCCCTGTCGGATGCGTAACTTTTGATAGTTCGCTTCCCTCGCTGCTAGGAGCTGGGATCGCAGCGAGGCGTCCGCCACAATAGGGCAGCTTTCCTGTCGGTGAGTGGGGTCCAGACAGAACCGGCACGGAGGCGGTCCCCACCTTGCGCGTTGGTCCCCGCTTCCGTAGCGGCGGCCATAACCGGCTACAGTGGACGTTGGAGCTACAGCCCCTCCCACTGACGGTACCGGAGAAGGATGGAAACTTGTTGGCGGCGAGCTCACGGTACTTGCGTGTACTGTGGGGCTCGTCATCGCCAATATTACTTCTGCGTTGGGTGAGGCGTCTGTATAGGCGGCCTCCGACGAGGAATCGACGGATAATACCGGAGTCTTTCTTACCGAGCGGTTAAAGGCAATCTTGCCTGTCGCCTCACGGGACGGGACGTTCGATGGCAATAAGTCCCGCCTTGCCGAACGGTGTGCCTCCCCGATGGCTTGTGCGTACCTAGCGATCGCTTGGTAGTCTACCGTGGCGTGTGTCGCTAGATAATTCCGCACTTGCGCGCACGTCGCTGGGAGCAATCCCTCGACGTACAGCGACTTGAGCCGACGGTCTGAGAAGACAGTACCGCATCGGAGGGCCTTGTCCCACAGCTGATTGCTGTAGGCTTCTTCCGTCATGTTAGAACTCTGACGGAAGGAAACCACTTCGGTGTAGGCCTCGACGCTAGTTTCGTCGGTAGCGTAGGTCCGTGAAAGGAAATTGACTACCTCCTCGTAACTCTCGAGCATGTCGCGTTGCTCGGCGTCCGCCGCCATGGTATTACCCATAAGGCGGGACTGCAGTAGAGCATGCGCCTGTCCGGTAAGTAGAATTGGAAGCACCATACGGCAGCTCCCTGGCTTACCCCAGTATGTTCGCAAACCATCTTAAACCGGGCAAGGAAGCCCAATACCGCTATCGGATCTTGTCCACTGAACGTGTGAGATTTCATCTGCACGTCTAGCTTCTTGGGGATACGGCTGATATGGCGCGAGACCTCGGAATTATACCGCGCGCTGCGACGTTCCAACCGGTAGGTCTTGTAATTATCCGCTTTGGTGAATAAATCATGAAGCGGTTTAATCACATCGACCCTCTTGGTGGGGGCTGACCGTTCGGTAGTCCGACGACTTCTACCCGGTCGGCGCCCCTGGTCGTGCGGCTTGGGGTCTGTACTGTAGCCCTCTGAGCCGGACCACTTGCGTCGGTGGCTACGGTCTCGCCGGCTGCCCGGGTGGCGCCGACCTTCGTCGCTGGTTGAATCAGGCGAGCTTCCGTCGGAAAGAAATTCACCTCCTCGACGACGGGCTCCAGCCCGAGACCTATAGGGGCGGTAATCTTGCCGGACGGCTTTTCTGTCACCGTACGGTTCTTCTTCGGAGTACTCCTCCTCTTCCTCCGGTAATGGCCCGCGCCTTGTGCGTCGGGACTTATGACCGTAACGGTTAGACGAGCGATTTTCTGTCTCGCCATACTTCGTCAGATTTTCTGTCTCATAGCGAGGGTGTCTTCCGTATCGGTCATAGGTCGCGGGGTCCTTGTCTGTCGGACCCCGTGTAACACCCTGAAGTTCGGGCAGGTATATAGGTGGGTCCTCCGGGTGAGGGCCCGCCTCCGGGTGAGGGGCCATATATACCTGTGTCGGTCTTGTATCTCCCGTTCCGGTTCTTATTAATTTGAGAGGTGCCGTAGCGGTCGTAGGAGGTTGAGGTGCCTCAGCTACAGTACTGTTCGGATTGAAGTTGGCGAGGCGAGCCTCGACAGCTATGTTAATAGCTGTCTGGAGGCTCAGCCCCAACGGTGTAAGATGATCTCCAGAGTCGAGTGCCTCTCGGAGCTCCCGCTCTACGAGGGCACCGACGATGTCGTCGATGACGGGCGTGACGACGGCCCGGACTTGTTCGTCAACAAGCGGCGGAACCGTTCGGTTAATCACACCCTCGACGTGGCGAGGAACCTCTTTAACGAGAGCTTCCTCCAGCCACGTCTGCATGCACGGCCAGAGGGTATTTAATGCCCACTGGGAGTGGTGTTCGGTACCCGCTCGACCAGCGAGGGCCGGGACGGCCCCAGGGGCCGTCCCCTCCGTATTGGTTGGGTGCTGCCCTGTAACGGGTGTCACCCGTAGCAGTGAATCTGGGTTTTCGACACGGGGGCGCACGGACCCGGGTGGTCCGCTGCGCGTACTCGCCCGGGCTGAGCCGGAGCGAGTACTACCCCGTCCCGAACCGGAGTCTTCCGCAGGGGTTCCGGTCGGATTCATCCTGACTTCTTGCTTGAACCGGGGGTTGATACGTGTTTTTCAACTTGTCCACGTACCGAATCGGATGTCTTCTTTCCTGAGCTCGACGGTGAGGGTCTAGAAACCCCAGGCGTCCCTCCACAAGAGTACCAAAAGTGTGGTACAACCGTAGGGACGCTAAATCGTAAACGGAAAAGGACAGGCTGTACCTAAAAATGAGGGAGCCTGGGGACCGCTACACTGGAGTGTCAGGTAGAATAATCCGGAACGGTAAGAAGCACCGGACAAGGGAGGTACACCGCACTGGACACGCGCAGTCGTACTGGGGTGTAGAGCAGTACGACCGGTGGCGAGCTGGAAACCTGAGGGACTTACTTAACCGTACGGTAAAAGGACTAGGGTAGGAAGTAAGGGGAGGCGTGCTTGCCTCGGTTTACCTCCATCCCGGTGCCCCCCTATCTTATACCCCCTAGTAGGGCGGTGGCACCGGACGGACTACAGTAGCTGTACATACTGTATCCAGCTTACTGTAGCTTACGGCAACTAAAAATGACTACTGTAATAACCCACCGATCGGTCGCGCACCACGTGTACACCTGCACTAGCTGGTGCCACTAACTACACGTGGACTCCCACGTGGCCACATCTACACGTGCTGGCCACGTATGTACCGTATCGGTTAACATCTTACTACTGTACTCGGCGGAGCCCCTGGTACCCGCCTAGTAAAGTAGCGCCACTTGGCAATTGTACGACAGAGTTTAATCCGTTGTCCACGAATGTAGAGGCACGGAACATGTACAACTTCAAATATTCGACGCTAATCAATGGGTCTACGTCAAAGCATGCAAAGTGCTTCATCAGCACCCAAAGTATACTGTTAATTCCGAGTATAATAATACACCGCACGCTGCTACAGGCAGCGTACAAGATCTTGGCGACGGGCATGTAAATGAAGATAGTGGCTCTATTGGTAGTGGTGGCAGTAACGAGGATCTCGGAAATGCCACACGCAGTGTCATTGGCAGCGAGAGTAACCCTGGTATTCCCGATGAAGACCCGCCGCCCACTACTCCTCGATCACGTCAGGCGCGAGGCGGTATGAAGGGAAGAAGGGCCGCCAAAGCAGATGAAGAGATGGCACTGCGACAGAGGCAGGCAGTTTAACGCTTGGGTGTTATAGGAGAGAGCATAAAGAGAAAGAGTATTGCTATGGAAGACGCCAACGCAATGCTCGCCTTTCGTATTTCTATGCCAGACGAGACATCAGAAGACAAGAAGATGAGAGCACTTTTTCTACGAACAAAACGACAGAAGCTCATCCAATCCCTACTACAGGAAAATAGCTCTCCGACCTCGCGTACAATATCTGCGCGGGCCAGCTGTCATTCTGACCCGGATGTAGTTTCAGCTGCTTCTGTCGATGTATTGGCAATGCCGGCGCCTAGTACACAGCATTAAAGTGGGCGCCTCGCGCCTCCCTGACCTCGCTCTCTTGGGACATACTCGCCCAATTCGCCGCCCTGCTCCCGGAAAAGGACCGCCTCTCGCTCTCCATCACGCACCGCGTCCTCCGCGCCCATCTCGCCGCCACCAACACCCCGCTCTGGTGCAACGTGTACCGCCTCCGCAACGCCGCCCGCCCCCAACCCCGCCGCCGCACCGCCTTCTCGCGCCCTGCCACGCCGCCGTCGCCGTACACGACCTCGCCGACGACTACCACCGGCACGCCACCTCTCCCTTTCGCGCCCTGCACACGGAGGGCCACGCCCAGGCCCAGATCGCCTTATGCGACGCCGCCCTGTACGTCTCCGCCGGCACTGCCTTCTCCATGCACCACTGCCACGCCCGGAGGGACACTTGGACCCGTTTGGCGCCACACGAGACAGACCCTGTTACTGCCATGCACGCATCGAAGCACGAACAGGTCACCGGCTTTGCCAACGACGCCGTGGCTCTGTACGACCCAAGCACACGCGCCTTCGGCCGCGTGATGAATGGGAACCGCGGCGCCGTCAGGGCCGTGGCCCGCGTTGGGGACGTCGACGTGTCCGGGAGCGCGGACAAGACCCTGGGCGTCCGGTTGGCGTCGGGCCGCCGCGGGCTGGCCGTGTTGCGCGGGTGCGACAGACCCGTGCGCTGGGTCCGGCCGGGGACCGGCACCACCGTCCTGAGCCACGGCGGCCCCGACGGGTGTGTCAAGCTGTGGGACCTGCAAAAGGGCGCGTGCATGCCAACGGGGCGAGTGGCCGCGCCGGTCGTGCACGCAGAGGTAGCCGGCCGAGACGCGGAACGCGAGACAGTCTACGTCGCCGGCGGGAGCTGCGTCAACGTCATCGACGCGCGCATGGGGCTGGGCCGCACGTCCGCCGTGCTGTCGCGCTCGCTCGCAGGGAGACGCACGGCCTTTTGGAAAGACGGCCCCCGGTGACAAGACGTGGGGGCACGATGGGTGCGGGCGGTACGGGACCCACGTCGATTTGCCGCACACAGGGGACGGCGGTGGCGCGGTGCCGGCGGGTACTCCAGTACCCTAGACGCGAAACGCAGCGCGCGGTGTGTAGGTAGTCGCGACGAAAAAGAAGTCTGCGCGGTTCGCGGATGAAGGCGGCGTTGTGATCGCCCGTGTACGTACGCGGCTGGGAAAAGTGACATCACTGCAGAACTCTACACAGCGCACTGCGGCGACCGGCAACTGAATTCCTTCCACCGTCATACGTTTTATCCCGCTTCGTGTGCCCCAAGCGCCAGCCTCACCGCGTCTTTCCAACACCAAAGATGTTGCTCTAGATCGTAGCGCAGCTCGAAGTGCGCGACCTCTGATTCTGATTCTGCACGTCGAGCTGCAGCAAGCGCGGCCCATGTTCCGGCAGGAGCTAAATTGCTGACGGACGCCGAGTTTTCCCAGCGGAAGTCGACGTCGGCGTCAGGAGCGAATTAAACTGCGCTGATGAATGGCTCACGAGATGTAGCGCGCGCGTACAGAGAGACATTGTAGTTGTCACGTCGCGCCTCGCGATACATGTTGTGTACTACTACACAGGCGCGCAGTACGTCCATTGCATCGTCCTTGTCCCACATACGACACGGACGTCGTAGCATGTGATACTGCGAGACGAGTACCCCGAAAGCACGCTCAACATCCTTCCTGACCGCCTCCTGATGAGCCGAAAAGCATTTCGCCTTGCGCTCGTTTGAGCCCTTTGCAGTCTTCACAAAGATTGCCCACGACGGATATATTCCATCTGCCAAGTAGTAGGGCAAGGTACGTGCTGTACCGTTGATAGTATAGGGTATGCGCGGGGGGAATTCGCCTGCAAGGCTTCGCTGCATCGCTCGCGAGCTGTCCATGATATTCAAATCATTCATGGACCCAGGATGACTGACAGATAGATGCCATGTCCAGAGTTCGCCATCCGCGATGGACTCCCTCGCTACGGTCGACTTCTTCTCTTTTCCCTTGAACTGACCGGCCCATCCTACCGGGCAGTTCTTCCACTCCCAGTGTTGGCAATCAATGCTTTCCAAACACCCAGGAAACCCGCGCGACTCATTTACTGCAAGTATGCGCATTAGGTCATCTTCATTAGGTTCGAGTAGATACTCCTCCCCAAATTCTTGCACTATAGCTTTGCAGAATAACTTTACGGTCTGAGCCATCACCGATTCCGACACTTCGACAATTTCATCATCAGCATCGTATGCAACACCATATCGCAACACTCGCAAGGCTCCGGTGATACGCTGAAAAGGATGGATTCCTCTCTTTCCAACAGCGTCAGTCTTCTGGACAAACTCTGGTCTTGTCGAAAGCGCGCTGTAGATTTTGTCGAAGCCCTCGCGGTGGATTCCAAACCTTCTCGAAAAAGTACTCTCGTTGACTTGTGGAGGACTGCCACTCAGTCCGAAGTAGAGGGTCTTGATACGCGCCACTGCAGCGTCGTAGTCGCGATCTTGGTTGTGCGCGCGGCCTGCTATGGACCCGCCATGCAATCTCTCGCCGCCGCCAGCATCATCAAACAGAATGTCGAGAATGCCCTCGGTCAGGAAGATGACGACGTCATCCTCGTCATCGTCTGTAAGGAAGTCCTCAATGTCGCACTCGTCATTCTCCTGCGCAGCGGCGCTGCGTTCGACCGCCTCCAGCGGCGCCATCGGTTTTGGGGCGCCAAAGTCGTCCAGAGAGTCCATGTCGTCCTGCGGGTTATCGAGTGCGCGCGATGGAGACGAGCAGCGCATTCGGCATAGCGCATTGCAAACAATTTGGAACATGGGGTGCCCAAAGACAGCGAACAGCTGGAAAACTGACACGCGTCCTAATTGGAATAGATTTAGCTGTAGCGCTGGAGATGCTCTAAAAGGCTCAATTTGCTCCAATCCCACATCTACAGGACTGTACTGTAGTGCTACTGTAGTCAGCGCGGGTCGGCCCGTGCTGACTGTACACGTGTGTTACACGTATTAGCACACGTGTGCGTGCGCGCCCCGTACACGTGTGGGCGCGTGCGGAGGTACTGTAGAGCTCGGGCTCTACAGTAGCCGATCTGATGTATATCTAATTCCGGTAAGGGGGGTTATACTACAGGCCAGAGCACTACGCTCTGTAATAATTTCAGACTGGAAGAGCACTCTCCTTCTCCAACATATTCTGTAGCTCAGCAACGTCAACGTCCCCAACAACTCCAGCTTCCCTTAACTCCACGATGTCCTTAGAAAGCAATTCTCTAAAATCTCCCCCTGTTCTTCCCCGTCTATCGTCTCAATTTCGTTCCCCTCATTTAGCACGCATTCATCCGCATACACGTACAACTGGCCACGGCAGTATGCACTCTCTGCCGCTTTCCTACACACTTCTTGAACGAGACGGGGTGCCAATTTCGCTGGCGCCCGTATAGCAGCTCTGACAGTTTCTTGACGATCCGTGCGCAGCTTGACAATTTCTTCTCTTAGAAATGGAGGGACTATATCTGTCTTTAGCTAAGCATTTAAAATGAGGCTGTCAGGTACTAGATCCCAAGCTTTGGCCATCAATTTGACTCCATCATACACAGTAACAGTCTTACAAATCTTGAATGGCTCGCGTTGCGAAGGAGGCTCGTCTAATTGGGCCTCAATTGAATTGAGAATATGCCGCACTAGCAAACGCCGAAAATGGCACTTAAAAGAGCGTCACACGGCAGCATCGACGGGTTGAAGATGTGATGTTAAATTGGGAGGAAGGAAGGAGCACTTAAAGTTGGTGAATTCTTTGTACGAAATGTTATGAGCCGAACAGTTGTCCACAACATTAATGAATGACTTCCCTTCGAGGCGCGCAATCTTGTCAAATCCACCTACAATTTGGGTCCAAATGTTCTTTGTGATCCAAGCATTCTTTTGTGCCATGTAGTACATATTGAGATCTCGGAGGCCATCAAAATGTCTTGGAAAGCTCCTAGGTCGTCTTGACTTCCCTACAATAGTCAATGGGGCTTTTGATCCGTCTGCGAAGACTGTGAGCACTGCTGTCAGCCTGTCCTTTATGTGCTCATACGCAGTGCCATCCTGGGAAATGGATCGACATGGCAAGGCTCTGTAGACAACTGCCACTTCGTCTGTGTTCATAATACAAGATAGAGGGAAATGAGCTGCATCTTTTCTCATTTCGTGTCGCGAGTTATCCACAAGATCTTTGTCAAAATGTTTTGCGCTTCCAGCGCCTTTTCTGCTTGCAAATCTATTTCTAACTATAACACGCTGATACCAACCATGGCTGGCTACGAATGACTGCAGTTTTCGCGCCTCATCAAGCAACTTATGGACATTGGCATCATTCGCGAGTTTAGCTCTTTCTGTTAAACTAGAATCATTCCGCCTCGAATGCTGAGCGCTCTTTCTCGAACAACGCTTTCACGAAAAGCTGATTCGTGTCGTAGGTACTGTATGAGATCGTTCATGTACGACATGATCGCCTTTTCAAGCTCAGGGTACGACCCAGGCTTGAGCCGTTTTCGCTTGAGAAGTGCTGCAAGGAGGCATTCCGAGGCAAGAATGTTTTTTTGTTTGTGATCCATGCTGTAATAGCACTTTTTGAGACGCCGATATGATTTACCAGGTCCGTTTTTGTCCATGGTTGCCTGGTGGAAGGATTAATTAGTGCTGATCGTCGTGTTCCATCAGCCGCGACGCAGAGCGCTGTAAGCGCGTTTTTGCGATCTTGCAAGCTGACTTGCTTTCTTTTTTTCGTAGCCTGTCGCAGTCACTGCAGCTGCTTTTCGAGCTGCTTCAGCAGCATTCTGAGCGGCTTCTAGAGCCGCAGATGCGGCTCGATGAACAGCGTCTTGGAGGCTATCCATGGGATTGAGTAGTCATGTGGGAGCTTGGCACTCCTGAATCCCGAACAGTCGCCGTCCTGCGCTCCGGCATGTGTAATGCCAGCCCTACCTATGAACGCTACTGTAATGCCAGCCGTATCTATGATCGCTGCTGTGAACAGCTTGTGCAGTGAACTATTGGGCTTCCAATATGTGCCACATTTTGGTTCACTCTATCGAGACTTTACTCCGTATCTCGGTTCCGAATCGTTCCTGCACTGCACAGGTGTCAACAACGTCGTCACTTTGCAGCAACCAATTCATTCGGATACATTTCTATCATTCCCACCCGGCCTTATCGTCAAGACAACATGCAATCCGCAATGGCATTCCTCGCCCCGGTCCCGGTCGCTTCACATTCGCTCTCCATCTATCGAAGCCCTCCCCCGCTGTGCCCATCGATGACTACCGTGAACACCACGTCGCAGGCACACCCAGCGACGATCGCCGTGAGGGCTGCGCCGGCCTCGAGCCCCTCGGTCTTCGGCCGCGTCATCACCGCCATGGTCACGCCGTTCAAGCGCGGCGGTGAGGAAGTCGACTACGCCGTAGCGGAGCAGCTCGCCTCCCATCTCGTCGCAAACGGTTCGGACGCCCTCGTCATTGCCGGCACCACCGGCGAGAGCCCCACACTAACCTGGTCGGAGCAGTACGAGCTCTTCAACGTTGTCCGCAATGCTGTCGGCAATCGCGCCAAGGTCATTGCTGGTGCGGGCTCTAACTCTACTCATGAAGCTGTTGAAGCCACGCGTCGTGCGAAGAAGCTCGGCTTGGATGGAACGCTACAGGTAGTTCCTTATTACAACAAACCTCCTCAGGAGGGCATTTATTGTCATTTTAAGACAATTGCACAGGCTGAGCCAGATCTCCCAGTCATGTTGTACAACGTGCCCAGCAGAACTGGTGTCAACATGTCCCCAGAGATTATTATCAGACTTGCAGATTTGGACAATATCGTCAGCCTCAAGCAAGCCACAAGCGACTTAGACCAGTTCGTTGAAATCAGGAAGAGTACGTCCAGTGATTTTCATATATATGCAGGTGATGATGCTGTCACGCTTCCTTTCTTATCACTAGGCGCCACGGGTGTGGTCTCTGTCGCCAGCCACTTCATCGGGAATCAGCTCCAGGACATGGTCACAAAATACGCTGCAGGAGATGTAACCGGAGCTACCGAAATACATCTCAAATATTCGAAATTGTTTAACGATCTCTTCATCATGACTAACCCCATTCCGACCAAGACGGCCTTGAGATTACAAGGTTGGAGTGTCGGGGGACCACGTCTGCCATTGATAGATGCAACCCCAGATGTAGAGGCCAGGCTAGCCCAATTACTCGAGGAACTGAATCTGCTGTAACTGCTGCGCTCGACTCGGACCGTTTTCTTCCATGCACATTAAAAAGGGACCTGACACCAACATCGGTGGAGGTTTGATAGAGTGCAAGCGGAATGCGCCCCATCCGAACACTGGAGGGATTTTAATGATTGTCACTTGATCGACAACGACCGTATGAGTACAAAGCACAGCGCACGACTGACAAGGATGTAAAGCCTCTAAAACATACCATAATCGTACTGCAAGGAGACACTGTTATCCACAATGAGATAATGTTGCGTTTAGGGGCGCAAAATCTCCCATCCACAATTCCTTCGCGCTCATCTGTCTACTCAGAACCGCTGTCGGAGGCTGTCTCATATTGAATGACGTCTTCATCATCTTCTTCCTCATCCGTCCAATTATCACCGACATTGCTGCGAGCTTTTATTGGCTTCTCGACAGCCTGTCCTTTTGAGGATTCCTCTTCGGTTTCTTCCCCATTGTCACCATTGTCACCATTGTCTTCTATCTCCATCTCTTCCTCTACTTCCATCTCTAAGACGTCGTCATCTTCAGTAGGGACGTCGGCAGCACCTTGACCTTGATCTTCAATTTCTGCCATCTCTGCAGCGCTTTCGACCGTGGACTCGCCGTCACCGTTTTCTCCACCATCCGACATAACGTCCTCGTATTCATCCGCAGACAAATTTGAGCGTCGACTTGCCTTTTTTCTTCGCTGAAAAGCCTTCTCTTCACGAGCAGTTTTGGTTCTTTTATGCCTGTTCTGCTTGTAATACACATCCCGCCCGGAGACATGATCATCCTTGGCTGCTCTTTTCGCCTCCCGCCGCAGCTCTGCATTGATTCCGCTCGAAATATCTCGCACCCTTTTCATGGCAGCTTGATTCGAGGGCCATACAATTGCATCCCCGTCTTCTTCTTTTTGCTTCCTGAAGACCTTTTGATTCGGGTCATTCCATATATTTGACCATTGAGCTACGCCGTGAATTGCGGTTCCACGCATCAGTGCCTTATCATGTATACCGGGTCGCCACCATCTCGGGAAACCTCGAACCGGCTGTTCACTGAGTTTCTTGAACAATGCTTTACCAGCACCGTTGAGAACTTGTCTTGCCGCATCGTGAATGCTAAGTCTGACGCGAAGCTTCTGGGCTGTGACAAGACCAACGAGTTTGTCACTGGATTTGGCACTGCTCTTCACCGCTGCTTCATCCTCTCCATCACTTTCTTCTTCGGGTAGTTCATTCATTGCAGAATTTTCACGCTCTTCTCTCTTCTTCCGTCGAGATTTGCGAGTGTTTTCACACACAACGCAGTCGCACCCGGGCTTGTGCTTGGTCCGCGGGCCCTTAGTTCGTTTTTCCTGCTCTTCTTCTTCTAAAAGGCTATGCACATCGGTCATCATATTAATGTAGTAATTTTCAAGCATCAGATCTGATTTTTTCGACAATCCTGCTATCTTCCGGAATCGAGCCCAATCGTAGTATGCGATGGAACCATCATCATCATACACGGGGTCAACACCCACTGCGAAAAGAGCCCGACCGAAATCTGTGCGTTCTTTCTTGTTCCAGTCATTTCTATATTTCGAGGGAGGTGATTCTAAGTGCCAATTTTCGTCCAACTCCGCTTCTTCTATCTCCTCTTTGTTTTCAGTAGACATGAGGTCCTGCTGAGGTCGCAGTGAAGTGCTGCCAAATAGGCTTCCATGCCCCCGATTGGCTTTTTCGTCCAGCCATGTCTTCTGCTTTGCGTCTTCTTCTTCCTCTTCAGTTACATCGGGATCGTCTTCGTCTGTTCGTCCGTCGTCATCCGATTCGCGAATAGAAGCATTATCCGCCAAACCTGCCCTATTCTTTGCCTTTTGGGATTTCTTCCATCGTTTCTGCGATTTCTGAAGATGCTGGGCATCACCTAACCCGCCGGACGATGTGGAACGGCGGCGCTTCTTCGTCCCGGAGAATCCATCAAGGCGCCCTACATTTAACCTTAGTTTGCTCTTGTCTTGTGCACGCTTCTTTCGTTCGTTATCGTATATCCTGTTCGTATTCAAGCCTTTCTGTTGCACTGTCCTCAAATCGTTCTTCTTTGCATGAAAATACTCTGAGCGGTCATAATCTTCTCCCTGTTGGATAGTTCGAATAGTTCTATCCAGAGCTGTAATACTATTGATTCGCACAACAGGTGAAGTTGCAGCTAAAAAGAAGAAAGCAGCATCTCCAACTTCGATAAGGTCTCGGCTTTTCACAGGGATAGAATCCGACCCCCGAACGACGGGTACCCCATTCACAAGGATGCCGTTTTTATCCGAGAGGCATCGGATGGCCCACTCTTTTTCCTCCTGCTTCCAAAACAACATGGCATGCCTCCTTGAGATATATCGTCCCTCCGATTTGATGGTGCAGTCAGATGTTGAAGCTGAACGGCCTATTGTTATTGATCTCTTGCGAACAATATAATCAACAGCACCCTTCCCGGCACTGGCAAGACGTGCATATCCAAGTTCTGCAGGATCGGCACTCTTGGCATTCAGAATTCTCACGGCTTCGAGTACGACCGGATGACACTCGGACCATGCCTTTGCTTTGGAGCTCTCTCTATCTGTCGAGCGTTGAGACATTTCATCACTGTCCTCAGCTTCCTCAGTGTCATCACCCTCGTCACGTACATCCGAACTTCTTCCGTCAATAACCCTTCCATTTTCATCCGTATAGTGGTAGTTGTCTGCGTCGTTATTGCCTCCTTCTAATTCCCCGCCGCCACGGCCCATGATGGCCATCTCCGCATGAGTCAGCCCCTTTTTACCCCTACCTTCTGTCGGTGAACCCCGAGAGTGGTTGGCAATTCTGTCCATGTCATGCCTCGAACCGTAGTTCGGTCCTCGATCCTCGTCCCTGGATTCTTCCGAGGTAGGGTAACCATCTGCCCCCGGTGATGGAGGGCGTCGCCATGCAGCATTCGCTGCACCCCAGTCTTCCTGATGATCGCTGCGGGTCTTACTGCTTTCCGGACGTCGCCATACCGCATTTGCTGCACGCCAGTCGTCGGAATGAACGCGGTTGTGATTGTTGCCAGTCTCATTGTTTTCAGTTGCACCTAGACGGCTTGAATTTGCTGGGGATGGAGTTTCATGACCCTCACGAGATGAATATTCTGACGAGCTTTGATACTCCTCGGCCGTCGCAAATGCGGGCGACTTCTTGTACGGATTATCCCCCATTTTCGGCAGCAGTTTTCCACACCAACTGAGGGTAGTGTTGCAGAGTGACGGCGATCAGCAAGGTGGAAACGTGAACGGCAGAGTGAATTTCTCACTTTCTCAAGTTGTCGCTGCAAAAGCCCTTGGTAAGCGCTTTGCCAAATATGTCCGTATCTGTCATGGCCGCAAGAGACACTCGCACGATTCACGGGAATGTGTCCGGCACTCCACCGCTGCACGGTCGAGGCTCGTCAGGATTCGATGCTGCGCCAGGTCCAGGAGACGCCACTGCATAAATTTCGAATAGAATTTGCGAACTCACATCAGGCCGGCTGGCCATTTGTACACGTGTACAAGGGAGCAAAGAGGATGTTCTCCATCTCTTTCCTTGGCTCATCAACCTAAAATACAGTCGATGATACTGTAGGGCGAATAAGGCCCAGCATTGATCCTGAGAACCACTCTCAGATACAATTTGACATTTTCTATACGTCGTAACAAAGCTGGAACAAAGCGAAACTTGCCGCAGCGCTTTTCGCTAGGACGGCCAGGGTCTTCAGGAGAGCCTCCAAGCAGCTTTGCGATGAAGGTTGGTGTCTCTTCCCCTTCAGTAGCCTTCTTCTATGTATCAAAAATGCTGCAGATTTGATTTTTTTTCTCTGGTTACTGAGTTCAATCATTTCTTCTATCGATCTACACAAGATAGAGGACGACGGCTTCACGGCTCTACAATCGAGCTCAAAATATGCTATAAATGAATGTTGTGGGGATCAGTCGCAGAAACATAATTGCGAGCGAAAAAGAATAGTATTCTTTTTCTTACAAGATGTTTACGAATGAGATTTAGTGAAATTCAATGCTCCGAGAGCTATTCCGTACTCTCAGAACAGAACCTGTAAACACAGCGGAAGCAAGGAGTATTCGGTTACACATCGAATGATGTTTGACATGTTTGACATATATAAAACTCATGTGAGATCGGAAGAAGCGGCCTTGACCCCGGCATCAACTTCAATGCCACGAAATGTTCCTATGTGGCTGTGAAATTTGAAGGCAGCGCTAGTTTTCAGATTTTATAACCGTCCTAGAGCAAGCCTTAGGACGTGGGCGCAGTGATACCAACTGAAAAATGAGGATATACGTATCTCCTCATCACAAGCACGATGGCAATCACACTGGCTCGGAGGCGAGAACCAGGCTCTCTCTTACCAGAAGCGCTTTGTATCTACTTCTGCACAGTAGCAGTAAAAGTCCGACAAGCATGAAATCAAAGACAGGTATGAGATAACCAACCCAAAACGGAATGATGTTCCCTCCAATTAGCAACATTCCGAGCAGCGCAACCCCATCAAACGTTCCATGAAACAATACAGCCACAAACAGGGCTAGCATCACGTTACTCTTGTCTTTGAAGACATACCACTGAGCTGCTGACACCGCCACAAAGAACTGCGTTCCGATATGTAAGGGATACGCCAGCAGCCCGCGCAGAAGAGTGATCCCGACAAGCCTGAACGAAAATCCCTTGCGAATTGATAATGCGCTTACCAATATATACCCCATATTCTCGCAGGCTGCAAATCCAAGCGCGCCCATACAAGCTATTGCTAAGATGCCCTTGCATCCAATACGCGCTCCTGAGTCGGCGTCGAGCTCCGCATTCTCCTGATCTACTTTTCTGTATCTGCGGGCCAGCATCCACTTGGCCACCTCTTCGATGAAGCCAGCCGTAACAAAAGCAATAAGAAGGAAAAACAGAATCATCTTCCAGAGCGCAACATGTTCGAGCACGTTTGCAAGTAGATCGTGCCTTTTTCCGTCCTCATCCACAGTTGGTGGAGTATCTATGGCGATCTCAACTTCTCGCAGCTCTTTTTCGAAAATGAGGAAGCCAATTCCGAATGTGAGCAACCATTCAGCTATGATTGTGAAGAGTACGAGAGGAATGGCGCCCAGCAACAACTGATTGAGAAGATAGGTCCATCCGATTGACTTATCGTCAAACTTGGTACGAACGAAATGAATGATGGGAAACGCCGGTAGAAGAGATAGCAAAACGAACAGCGAGGTAAAAAACGGACGCGGCGAGAGGGCAACGAAGATCACTAACATGATGGCTATTGTCACAAGCGATATTCTTGAGCCCGATGACATCCTTGAATAGTCCCCAGCCTCAACGTTAGTCCGACTTGGGTCCTCGGGAGGTATATATCCATCGCTGCGCCGCGTAGGCTCGAGTTCGATGGGGATATCGCCCGTACTCGTAGATGGGGCACCTGCCGCTTCATCTTCAAGCTGAGCACCCATGACAATATCGAACTAAGAAGTGCTTCTGAAGATTGCACTTGGCGGGGCTTTCGGGAAGTCGACAGCTGCCCTGCTTGAAAGAAGGGTTGGAGATGCGAAGCGTGCGAAAAGGGGAGGTCAGTCTCCACCAAGGAAAGAGAGTTTCAACGAAATTGACGGTGCAGAGAGAAAGTTCCCTGGTCAGAATCCCAGCCTAAACCTCACGAAGACTAACTGTACCGTACGCCACATGGAGATGATGGAGAGGCGAAAGAGAGACCAAGCAAGGAGAGAGATATTAGGCAAAGATTACAAGAAACGAATACCTTGACAACAAAGGCTCTTCTCAATATGGCATCCGCATACACGTGTACTCTTCCAAAATGTGTATCAAATTTCGATGCAGAGTGTAATTTGGATCAACGACAGCTCTGCATTGAGACGCTTAGTTTTTGTCCACTACGGTCGCAGCGTGGGCTAAGATATCTGTAGAACAGCAAATCACGATGGGTTTCTTGCGATACTCTAGCTGAAGCCACAGTCGCTTTTCAAATGACCAAGTGACAGAAACATTATTCAACTAGGCTTTCGATCCTATGACATTTTAAGACCAAGTGCTTTCCACAGTTATAGGGCATATGTGGGGATGTTGGTAGCTGTCACTACCAAAGCTGTTCGCTCACTTACATGTTCCTGTAGTATTGCACTTCATGATCTAGAGTTATAATTTATCCAGTGCTCATGCGTTGCAGGGCCATAGCCCCAGGCAGTCTTGATCAATTGTTCTCTTGCTTTGTGGAAGTGTATAGGTTGCGTCCTGTCATCGCCCTATGTTTTCGGCTAACAGCAGAGGTATATTGCTGAATAAGACATCTTCTCAATTGTTACTCTTCCATTGCTTTCACAATCAGTGCTCCTCTCTTTCCCCCTCATTCAAATTCATGCTTGGTTCCTGCTCGGCTGTCAGTGAATTCATGTACATTCAACTGTAATGAATTTCACAGCATCGGTTTCTATTTGGGAAATATCACGATTCGTTGGCGAACTCGTGCCATTTGGCTTTATCAGTAGGCTAATTTCGGAAAAGTGGCAGTTTCGGAAAAGTAGCAGTTCAGTAGGAGAATAGGGGAAAAGTGGCTGTTCAGTGGGGGAAGCAGCCATTGCATGCGGAAATTACCCACCGTGACTGAAACAGTAGGGGAAAAGACCAAATGGTAGGGGAACTGCCTGGCTGTGACGAAAGAAGTAGGCGAAAACAAATTAACACATGTAGTAGGCAAAAACGCTACTTCAGTCATCTTTAAACAGCTGACGCAGTTCACATTTGCAAGCCATATGTCCCTTTAGGTGGCACAGAGAGCAGTGGTAGGAGCGTTTTCGAGCCGCAGGCCCGGATTCATACCATGAGCTCATCCGTTTCCCCGCATTTTGGACTGGCCTCCCGCGCGGTGGAGCAAGGGCAACTGGAATGTTGATGGTAGAACCAGACAAAACTTGCTCTTGAGCATCCAGAACCACTCTATCGACGTCTGCTTGCAGCGGCATCCCAAACGTTAGCCCTTCGTACTGTTGTTTCCAAGCGACTGTTAGATTTTTACGTCCAATAAACTTGAACAAATTCATCGTCCCATACTTCTCGCAGAGTACGGCTGTTCCGTGCCAGCAGGGAAACAGAGCTCTGTCGGAGGAATATGGACAACACTCAAGAGTTTTCTGCTGTTCGTTGCTGAGAAATACTCGCCTTGTTCTGGTACCATCCACTTGACTAATCACAGTGGCTTCCATAAGATCTGTTCCGTCTAAAACGTCACATGCGCTTGACAGGGCCTTCGTCGACGAATGAGGGATGCTAAATGCCTTTCTACTGGCGGAGGGACCGGGGCCTTGCAATTTAGATATATATTTTGCCGTTTCAGAAACGACTTTCGCTGCGACTCGAGGACTGTTTTCAGCATTGACTGTGGTTCCACACCTCGGATTTGATTCCTAAGGGAGGCACTCATTTGGCTTTCCGCGCCCTGCGATGAAGTCAGTAGATCCTGCAGTCCAGAATATGCCCTGTAAAGAGCATTATCCGGAAATCGAGACAGATATTGGGCGGTTCTCTGCCCATAAGTCTGTTTCACTGCGTCAATAGCACTCCGTGATGGTGCATGCACAGCTCGTTCGTATTGAGCGATACCGGCTGCCTTTTTCTTACCCAATGCCTTCATCATGTTTTTCTTAAGATGCAAAGGGGGGAGGAACAGTTTGGCATATTCCATGACATTTTCAAAAGAGCAATCAATGGACTTTTCTTGGTCCACAATAGTAACGTGGCCTTGAACATCAAACCCGGACACCCTCTTCAAATTCGTAAACACCATGGTCCACGATTCTTTGCATTCAGTTCCGACGGTGTGGGCAAACAATAGCGGCAATATATTGTGGTTAGCATCGTAGCCAACGACTTCATACGTTGTGCCGTATGACTGCCGTCCGCACCCCTGACAGTGTGCAGCATCAGCGGCTGTTGTTGCTCTCCCATATTTGCAAAAATGGCTGGCAATGTTGGGGACAAACACGAAGCCTAAATAATATTTCCTGCCATCTACAATGTCCGAACAGTCGACAACTTGGTGTTCAAATCTTGCCTCCTCAGGCACGAACCAGCCTTTCTTGAGTTGTCTAAATATGAACCTAGCAGCCTTAACACGAGTTTGCTTCATTTCGTCCGCAGAACATGTAAACATCTCCACAAAATGATCCAGTTCCTGTAACAGTATTGCATATCCCTCCATAGTTGCCATTTCTTCTAGGCGATTGGCCGTCATCATGCATGATATCTCGGTCTTGACTGCGCGGAAGTGAAGTAGACCTGGTTGACGGGTGTATATCTGTTTTGCAGTCACAATTGAGACGATAAATCTAGTTGTCAAGGATGGGTTTTCTTTTAGATCTAGAAGAACCAATCGAGCCACTTGTTTTGCCGTATAGGCAGGGGTGCAATTTCGCCTATTATTTGTGTCACTTCCAATGTCTTGCCCTAGACATGCATGGGCTTGTACTCACGCAACTTCCATCCACCAGTGCTTGGGTCTCGAAGAAACCGTATCTTCGCCTTGCAATGACCATCTCGACAAGTTAGAGAAACTGTCTCAGCCGTTTGATGAATATGTACACCTTTTTGTATGGATAAAAACGCCGTATGTGCACGGCAATACCGCTCACATTTCGACCTCGCGTCCATTTGGAGTCCTTGTTCTGGTTTTATTTCAACTGCTCGTTCCGGACGCCAACTCTCAGACGCCCTTCTCTCCTCTGCAAGTGCTTCCCTCTCCTCATCCCGAACTCTTGTTTTGTTCGCACGCTTGCTTTCACGTACCCTTTGCAATTTTTCTGTATGACGCTGCGATTAGTCCTCAAAGAGGGGTTTTTGGTGAGGTTGTAGCCTCCCGAGGAGCGTGATGTGATTGGTTCCAGTTTTGTCCGTTAAAAAATGGCGCTGTGGATTCTGAGACAAACACAATACTGTCATCGGAACTGCTACTGTCATGATCAGGACTGCGGCTCCGGTATGCAGACCTTTTTCGCATTAATTCTTCTTCTTCGCTGGGAAAGAAACCCTCAAAAAGGTCGTTTAGATCGTCTCTGAATGCATCGGACGGATCTCCCTCTTGAAATGGAACATCTTCATTCGTAGTAAAGCCATTGAAGCAAATATGTCCTGGAATTAGGCAAGAACTTCTTCCTCCATGGCTATCTGCATACTCTTTGGCCAACTCAAAGCATTTTGATATTTTGACGTGCAGCGAGTGGCCTCTTCGATATTACCAATCCCTCCCTTGTCTGGATGGATTCGGAGGCATAGGTTCAAATACGCACGTCGAATGTTGGATAGCGAGATGCTCTCTTCGGTATTACGTGGGATGAATACCTTCAATACGGAAGTATTTTCCTGGATCGCAGTGATTCTCTGTAGCTCGTCCTCAGTACTCATGTTCAGTAAGGGGAAGAGGAGTCAAGAGCAGTAAGGGAATGGGACGGGTTTAGGGTTACCAGAAGACTTCAAGATCAGTGGGGGATTGGGACGATGCGGTCAAGATCAGTATGGTAAACGTAAATCTGTAACAGATATCCCTAGCGTGAGTAATGATCACTACAGTGATCATATAGCCAAATCGTCGTTTTGGATTTGGCCCTTATGATCACTGTAGTGATCATTACAGAGCTTCCGCATCTTATGCTGAAGTACTAACTTTGGCGCGAACTGAGGACTAATTGCGTCACGGACTTCATGATCCGAAACAGTAATGCAAAGAGCAGAAATTTCTCAACTCGTTGGGACTTAGTTGCCTGAAAAAAATGCATTGCTCGATCCCATGCATGCAGTCTTGTGCTCCCCCTAGTACTCCAGCGCAAGAAAGATCAGCCGGAGCTGCAGGCTGTTCTTCACAGGCATGACAACTCTGCTGCCCAGCGCTCCGGAGCATGCATCCATGGCGCCAGGGGTTGGGCGAGGAAGGGGCAATGCGTATAGTGGTAGCAGTGGTCGTGGGGCGGCGGAATTGGAAGTGTTCGCAGTCAAGGTGGGGCTCATGGCAGGGGACGCGGCAGGGGACGCAGCAGGGGACGCAGCAGAGGCCGTGGCCGAGGGCGTGGGGGAACCGCAGGACAAGGAAGAGAGCGTCTTTCCTCAAATGATTCTGATGCCAGGGTTGCGGCAACGGAGGGATGGAAAATCAAACAACGACCCGACGTCCGATTGATGGAAGAGCACACGTTCGCAGGTGAAGTTCTCGGAGAGAGAGCGCGAAAGTTATGGACAGGGGTTCTAGATCGTACGACTGTTGCCTTGGAGGCACGGTATCTGATGCCAAATAGAGCGGGCTTCATCCGCCTATTCAGTGAAGATCTTCGGGTGCAAGTGATGCCATGGACAAACGAGCTTGTTAAGATAAAGAAATTGCCCTTTCAGCCTTTGAAACTGCCGGAAATGTGAAGGTTTTTGTCTACATTTCTCCTCTTCCAGACAACTAGGCTCAGCTTGCATAAAATCCGTGATGTACAAGCCAACGCGGGAGAAAATACTCTCCCAATTCCGCAGATTCGATTTATTGCAAACAACATTGGAGCCTACAAAGCAATGGGTCGCCGTGACCTCGGTGCTGACTTCTGGGATCCTCAGGGCGACGAGACACAACAGCTCGACGAGTTCGAGTCGCTGGCATTCCGCACGTCTCGTGATGTATACCTCGACCCCGTTTTTGGTTTGTTAACACTTGATGATGACCTGTACGGGACTCGGGCGGCAGACAATCAAGTCAAAACACTTTCTAGTCGCAAGGCTGACAAAGAAGGACATGTTGCTGACGCATTGGCAGACGCCCTCTCCCGCTTTTCCGTGGCGTTACGCTTCCGGAGGCGAGGCCAATCGCAACATCAAAGCGTCAGGCAGCTAATTGACTACAAGATCCGCGGCCATGCCTCTCAGGACCTAAGTGGACTTGTCATAACAGCTGACCGAGGGTATGGACAATGGGAGCTTCTCATGGATCTAACCAGTCGAGGAGCTTCTGGTCTATTCATTACGCTAGAGCACTACGTAAAATGCCATCCCTTTGTCGGGAAGTCCTATATTCAGGACACTCGTCCCTGTGAAGAGGAACAAGAGACTGATGCAGAGGAGAGAGCGGTGGAGGAGGCGGAAACTGCGGTTTATAGAGCTAGTGACGGTGGTGATGATTCCACATGTGCTGTCGAAGACTTCGATGATGACACGGGGGCGATGAGTGCGGCAAAGCCTCGTCATCGGAAATCGTTTGTCATCCCTGATTCCGCTGCTGAGCAGCCATCGGCTTTCATGGCCTCCAAGAAGGTCAAGCTATCAGACCAGCCCGCGTTCAAGTGCTACGCAATCGGTGTGCGTGAGCGTGGAACAAAAACGCACGATAAGATTCTTAGATTTCTGCACAACCTTCCAGATGAAATGGCAGAAGCGGCTGAGACTTGGATTGCGACGCCACGTAGTCAGTCGTGCGCAGAATATTTATTCGGATCATGGAAAGATCGCTCTCAGGTGAAAAAATGGCCTGCAGACGAAGATACTGACCTCAAAGCAGTCCTTGCTCGTCATGTTTTGGCCTTATGCAAAGTGCTTTCCATTGGCCAGCGCTGTGGGGACTGATTTATCCTGAGACAGTTCCGGATTACTGGAACTATTGCTGCCAAACTTCTCCTTACTGATGTCCGCTCTTTGGAAGCTTTGGGACGCTTCTCGGATGCCGGTCTCGCGGCCTGTGAGCGCTCTACACTGGAGATGATGTTATCCGACTTGTGTAAGTCGTGGTTCTCCTCTGCGCGGTCCACTGAGGCGATGATGCGTGGAACAGAGAACGAGTCCGCCGTCTTGTCCGCTGTGAGGAGCATGTATTTTGTAAAAGCTGTGTTTGAGGTTGGCATGTTAGGAGACTTGTCTAACCCTTGGCTTGCTGCATCACCAGACGGTGTGGCACTGCTTACCATCTCCGAGCTGAAATATGCTCAGTGTCCAGGAAGCTGCCCAGTAGACTGTTCCTTTCATGATTGTGCATCGTGGAATCTGAGCTCAGCTCATGGAGAAGTGGCGAGTCTAGAGATCAAGACCAGCGTTGCGTCTAGCAGCCTTCAAAGAAATGTTCGCAGAGCATCCGTTGACGTTGTCACGTGTATTGTGGGCGATGACGTGTTTAATAGAATGATCCCGAAGGAGCACGTTGGACAGATGGTTCAGCAAATGTGTGTCCTACAGTGTCACTTTTCTATCTACGTTGGTGCATCTCAGACAGGCCTACTGTACACGGTCACCGCTCGAATCGAGCCTGCAACTTTGGAAACTTGTAGAGACTTCTTGGTGAGGACAGGCTGGCCTCTGGTTTCATGGGCTCATGAGTCAAACGTTGAAGCACCATTATTCGCGTCTAGCGAGACGAAGCGGGTACTGGAATCAAGGCTGGGGTTTTGGCAGCTTGTGAACAATGATGTGAGCTTCAATGGTCCGCTTGCTCCCGTCAAGGTCTTCAAGCACGGCATTCAGAGCTTGTATTCCGAGCAAAAATGGGGTGTTGATGGTAGCGCCCAGTACCGCGCCGTAATGCGGTCATCCACATCCTCATTTCGTTGGGAGCAGAAAATTACGTGGCAAACCTTCAAGACTCTCCAAGTTAATTCTTGCATTGCGTCAGAATGTACTGCTGCAAGGATCTTCTCAAAATGCCAGAGTTGTTCAGAGACATCAACTCTTTCAGGCGAAGTGCGAACGATGTACAGTCTTTGGCAGACTTTGTTTACGATGCCTGCTTTGATGTACTGGCGTAGGCCGATGAGATCGACAGGGGGTCCGGTAATTGTCTGCAATCTGATGAGCTTCTTCAAGCTGGGCACACGATCACGACTGGAGCTGAGATCCAGCAGTTGGCTTGTGCAGCGAAACATCGCAAGCGGCATAGGTTGAGGTTCTTTAACAGCGGGGATGGTGAGAGGCTGCGCCGCTCCGCGGGACATCAAGAGAGGAAGAGGGCAGAAGCAAAATACTGCGCACTTTGTGGGAATAATTCGCGCCAGGCGGAGCTCCGATCGGGTGAGAGTCAGACACCAATGTTTCGTGGGCATCACTCAGTATTTTGCTGTAACTTGTGCCACGTTCATCTATGTAAGAATGTGTACGACAACTACAGAATGAGCTGCTTTGATAAGTGGCACACAGCGAAAACGGTTCAGATCCCGGTCATGAAACAGCCGCGGAGCAAAGCCGTGGTACCCCAGCCTATACGTTCCGTGTCCACCCCGGGTCAAGATCTTGCTCTGCATGGCCTCAACATGCAAACTCGCAGAGTTAATGCTGACCGTTCCCCTCGAGACCCAAGCCTGGCAAGAAACACTCTGGCCGGAGCTCTCAGCTCCGATGATAGGAACGCAGTGGTGCCATGTGCTGTGATCGCGCCTCTTGGAAAAACTGTGCAGACCGAGCGCGGAAGTTCACACAGTGCGCACCGTGATACAATGCCCGTGACCTCCAGGAGATATCACCGCCACTCGTTCGCTGCCCCTTCAGCCGCGTCGAGTGATGCGCAAGGTCGACCTCCGACGCCCTCGACTCGAGCGAAGCGCTCGCAAGACAACGACACGAGGACCACGTCGGCAGCCTCAAAGCGGAGGAGAGCTCATGCAACAGCCTGACCGCTGTGGGATAACTCCTCTCCGCCCTGGGTTGGGTGAGAGGCGGAGGCTTTAGTGAGGGAGCACGCGGCGCGGACGCGACGCGCCAATTGAACCGATCGGACGAGCTCGCGAAAAGGGAGTGGCTCACTGGCCGGTTACGCGCAGTCGCCCCGTGGTGCGTGAACGGGAGCGACCGGTAACGGGTTAGAAGCCAGCGCGCGCGACAGACAACCGAAAACGGACGTACGTGGGCGCAAAAGGGACGGGGGCGAGCTTGCCCCAGTTTACCGGTAGGGACGGGTGTCAGGTCTTAACCCCTCAGAGGGACGCCTCGGACACCTGTCCCAGTACAGTAGTACGGTACTTGCCGCCTAGGGCGTGCCGGGTACTGTACACAATTAAAAAGCTAGCGCCATAATTACTACTACCGCACGGACGCTGCTACTACACGTGTGCACTACTGTACACGCGTGTTGCTTACAGACTACCGCACGGACGACACGTGTGCCAACGCGCACACGTAGCACGCATAGACTACCGCACGGACGACACGTGTGCCAACGCGCACACGTAGCACGCATAGACTACCGCACGGACGACACGTGTGCTACTGTACACGTGCGCCACGGCTACGGCCGGTTGGTCCACGCGCGCGCTCCCTACACGTGGGCACACCCGCCCACGTGTGCACCGTGCACGGCCGCACGGTTAATAACCTCCCCGCGCGCACACCGGTCGTTATACTACAGACCCCCTTCCTTAGCTTTCGCTACGCCCCCGTAGCGACCTCCCATTCGACCACCGGGTTCCTCCCCCGTCTCTCCCCTTCCCTGCGCGCTCGATGCGAAGACCGACGCGCTTGCGCACGGACGGCCGTTTCCCTTGCCTCGTCGCGGAGCTCGCGTTGCATAGGCCAGCTTTCTCGTCCGATTCGGTAAGTGCGTCCGCAAATGTCTCACACGCGAGCGACGCCGATCTTTCCAACTCACTCCTAGCGCTCCCCGAAATTTCCAACTCCTCCACCCGCGACGACGTTTCCGTACAGTATCGCTTCCGAGGGCCGAGAACGGACGGCCATGACGAAGACAGAGCAGCGCGTCCATACGGTCCGCCGTCGAGCCCTGGTCGGGCCCGGCGTTGAACCGATCGGCCCCTGCCGTACAGCCGCGGCGAGGCCTGCGCAGCGAGGCACAACCGGCCACCGCGTTGGCCGAGACCGCGTTCGCGCGGGTCAATTCGTCCGAGGCGGCTCGCGCGCTGCGGCGTACAGTGCGCGCGATATCGTCCTCGCCCCTGCCCTCCGCAGGCCAGGCGAGGGCCGCCGCTGCCGCTCGTGCGGTTCTTCACCGCCTTCCCGCCCCCAAGCGTGGCTGTGCAACGAAGGCAGGAGTTCCGTACGGTCGTTTTGGGGATATGATCCCCCTTCTCGCACTCCTACCCCGGAGGGCTGGCTGATTTTCGTAAATCCACCCTTCTTTTCCGTCGGTTGCGGCCAAAGTAGGCCGTAGGAGGGCGACTTGCAGGTGCGCAACGACCTCCCTCATGCGGACGCCACGTCTCGCGCTCAGAAACCGATCGGTTGCCCCTTTTCTGCGACCTGTCTCCCAAAGCGTCATTTGGAAACTAAAAGAAACCAAAAGAAACCAAAAGAAACGGGACGAAACCGTTTTGGTTTCCAAATACATCCAAAGGCAGTTTTCCGAGTCGACACTCCCGGATGAGGAATGCTCCCCCTAGTGGGATGCTGTCGTCAGAAATGGGCTACGAATTTTTCCCACGGCGCGAGAGGGAAAACCGTAGCCCAAATGGCGATTAAATTGCCGGGAGCCGGTGGTCGTCGTCACAGCATCATCCGAGCGGGTCCATATGCGCGAGATCCGTCCAGTACCGGGTACTTGGCGGCGCGCGGTCGCCCGCGACTAGCCGCATGGGCCGTGTAGCACAGGCGGGGCTCCTCTTGTCCGCGTAGCCCGTTAGGGGCTTCGCCCACAGTAAACAGAGCCGATTAGCGGTGTTCCTTGCCTTTTCCTTTTGGTGCGCGCGGGCGGCAGTTCACGACGCGCACGAGCGAGGTCGTCCTGACGGTTCGGCCATGCGAGGCCGGAAGGAGCGCTACGCGAGCGCGCTTGTCCGTCCTTGGCGCGTACGCCAATAGCGGTCGATGAAAGGTTGTGGGAGCCCCTCGGAGGTGTAGTATAACACCCCCCCAACGGAGAGGGGTGTATACTTAGCTCGACGTAGACCCCGTACGAGGGGGGAGAAGACGGGGAGAATACACAGCTAACGAGACAGGGAAGCGGGCCCTGGTAGCGTGGTAGAGCGGGACGGTCGGGGACGAGCGTACGCGCGGGCCGATCTACGCCTCGACGCCCCCAAGCAGCGCTGGGTACGTACCAGCGCTGACGGGCGGATGTGGATCTAGCCTCGCTCGCGTACGCGGCTGTCCCCTACCCGCTTTGTCCCGGTTAACGCGCGCGAAGGCGGATCGCGCTCGTTAGTTAAGCTGGAAGACGGACGTAGGCGGTAGGTCGTGAACAAGTCCGTGCTTGTCCCCCTCACCGCCGCCGGTCCGCTCCGTTATTTAATATACAATCAATCCTAACATTCTACAGTGCAGTACGGACTGTACTGTAGAGCTACTGTAGTCAGCGCGGGCCGTCCCGTGCTGACAGTACACGTGTGGGTACACGTGTGCTCGTAGGTATACGCGCCTCGTACACGTGTAGTACACGTGTGTGCGTGCCCACTTGCGCGCCCCGTACACGTGTGGGTATACGTGTGCGCGTGTGTGGCTCGTATTGATCTAATCTAAATCTAATCTTGAACCGCCGTTATGCCACAGGAGGGCTCGTAGGTATCGTCGGAAGCGGCGTACCCGTACCAGCGAACCTTGTACTCGATGCCACCGTGGGTCATACGGTGTCCGACGATGCGGTCAACGACGTATTCCGCGCGGGGCGTTGCGGCTTGTGCGTCCGATGCGGATGGAATGGCCGAGGTGACAGTATCCCCCGGCCCGCGCGGCATTTTCGTAACGCGGTCGATGCTCACGCGGTTCTCCACACCGTCCTGCTCGATGAGGACCGTGGTGTCCGTAGCGGAGCGCACGCGAAACGGCCCCTCTGTCTTTGGTAGATGTTTGACAGAGAGCTCGTCCGTTCCGGTCGTACCTTGCGCACGCGTGTGTCGCTCGACGCTTGTCAACGGGCGGGGCGAGCGATCGACGTAGACAAAATCGCCCGCCACAACGACCGGACGGAAGCGGACCTTCTTGTCAAAATTGTCCTTGTACCGCTTTTGCGATGCGGTTAATTTCGTCCGAGCACGGTCGAGCGCGTCGCGAAGCTTGCGCAGCGTAGCGCGCTTGTACTGCACCGGGGTCCGCGGGTCGTCTCGATGGGTCCCCGCGTCCTGCGGTACAGTACCGGGGAGAATTAAACCGGGCGGTGGCCGCGCTAACACCAGGTCGAACGGAGTCGTCTCCGTCGACCGGTGGATCTGCTTATTGTACGCGAAGGTCAGCGGCTGCACGTAGTCGTCCCAATCGCGCTGGTGCTCCTCCACGTAGTTCCGGAGGCGTTGCACCAGCGTGCGATTGAACCGTTCGGTCTGCCCATTCGACTGGGGGTGGTAGGCAGTCGTGAGATAATGCCGCACCCCCAGGAGGGCGCATACCGCGTCGAAGAAATTCGCAGCGAACTGAGGGCCATTGTTGGTTAGTACGTAGCGCGGCGCTCCGTAAACGTAGACCCAGTTGTCCAAAAACCCGTTTGCGACGACCGAAGCGGTTGTGGCCCGGAGCGGGATACTGCGCGTTAGCTTGGAGAACCGGTCGGTAATTACCAACACGTGTTGGTTTCCGTGCGCGGTCTTGGGCAGGGGCCCCAGGAGGTCCATCGCGACAAACTCCAAGGGGCCCGCCGCGGGGAACAGCTTGAGATCCTTTTGGTTCTTGACAAGCGTCCCGCCGGTCGCAGCACACGAGGTGCAATTCCGTACGGTCGAAAACGCGTCGCTGGCCATGTGTGGCCAGTAGTACTCCCTGCGAAGGGTGTAGTACATACGCGTCGCTCCCGGGTGACCTGTCAACCTCGGATGGTGTGCCAGGTACAGTACCCGGGGGCGCAACCGAGTCGGTACCACGCGCTGCAGGGTCCCGTCCAGCGGGGACGTCCTCACGAGAAATCTGTACCGGTCGATGTCGAACTTCGAGTTCGGCGTCCCGACGGTTTCCGCGGCGAAGCGACAGAAGGCGTCCTCAGCTTGTTCGCGTAGAAATTCCTCAACCGAGATGGACGCAGCGTCGCGTTCCTCGGGAGTTATGGCGAGCGCGTGACAACCGTCCGGACGGTCTTGCGGCGGGTCCCAGTGCACCTTGTCCAGGAGGGCCTCGCTGCCCTCATCGTACTCGACCGCGAAGCACGGGACCTCATCATCGACCGGTTCGGTGTCTCCTCCATCGGTACGTAAGCGCGATACGCCGTCCACGAGTTGGTGCTTGACGCCTGGGCGGTACTGTACGTCGTAGTCGTACTCCGCCAAGCGCAGGCGCCAGCGAGCGAGCCGACCGGAACTGTCCGCTAAATTGAGGACCCAGCGTAGGGCCTCGTGATCCGTGCGGAGGTTGAACGCGCTTCCGTATAGGTACGGCCGTAGGGTGAGGATGCTCCACACTACGGCCAAGCATTCCTTTTCGGTAGTCGTATAATTGCGCTCCGCGTCGGTCAACGCGCGGCTCCAATATCCGATCGGTCGAGTACCTCCATCGGGTTGCTCCTGTAGAAGGGCGCAACCCACTTGGTGTCCGCACGCGTCGGTGTCCAGCGTATATTTCCGTCCGTAGCGGGGCAGCGCGAGGATTGGCGGCGACACAAGGCGCCGCTTCAATTCCTCAAACGCCGCGTATTCCGCATCGGTTAATATCTCGAACTCGTAGGGCTGATTCTTGCCGGTCTTCTTATTCAGCGGCGCGGCGATCTTCGCGAATCCTTTCACAAACCGTCGGTAAACGTTGCACATCCCGAGAAAGGATCGCAGTTCCGTTTGGTTCGTAGGCGCGCGCGCTCGATCGCGGTGATGTTGCGTCGCTCCACCTCCAACCGTCCCGGACGAATGACGTGACCGAGATAAGTTACGGAGGTGTCGAAAAACGCGCACTTCGCCAATTTTAGCGACACGCCCGCGGTATGTAGAAGCCGTAGTACCTCGCGCACGTGTGCCATATGTTCCGTAACGGTTCGCTAGTAGACGATGACGTCATCGAGGTAGACCAACGCGGTCTCCCATTTCACGCCGGACAGGATGATGTCGACCGCTCGTTGAAATGTCGCGGGCGCGTTTTTGAGACCGAACGGCATGCGTAGAAAGCGGTAGAGGCCCGAGTGCGACGCGAACGTTGTTTTATCGCGGTCCTCCTCGGCGATCTCCGCCTGCCAATACCCGCTATTACAGTCTAGCGTGGTAAAGACAGTGGCATCGCCGAGCGAGTCGATACATTCGTCCATGCGCGGTAGTGGGTAGGAGTCGCGAACCGTAACGGCGTTTAGCTTGCGATAGTCCACGCAGAACCACATGGTCCCGTCCTTTTTAGGGACGAAGACCACGGGGCTCGCCCACTCGGCCGATGTCAGTTCGATGACTCCCGCGCGCAGCATGCGGTCGATTTCCTTCTTCTCCTTCTCGCGCGCGATGGGTCCGGCTCGGTAGGGTGCTTGGTAGATCGGCTTCGCGCCGGGCTTCAGCTCGATGCGATGCTTCGTAGCATCGATCTAACCCAAGTGGCCGGACCACATGTCCTTGAACTCGGACAGCATGTCCATAATTTCCGACCGGACGGTACTGTCTTCTGCACCAATATGGACGTCTTTTTCCCACGAGCGGGTCTTCTCCGCGTCCGTATCGGCCCGCTCATCCGCGTTAGCGGGATTGCCACTGTGGGCGTCGTCCGTTTCCGGTTCTTCGCGTCGCGCGCCTCCTCCCGTAGCGGTGGTGGAATTAACTCTGCCATCGTCCATAACGGGTCCTTCTCGTCGCGCACATTCCCCCATGGTGGGGAATTAATCCTGCCTTCGTCCGTGGCGGATTCTTTGCGACGCGTGTATCCTTCCGTAGTGGTGGAGGATTGTCTTCTGCCATCGTCCGTAACTGGTTGTTCGCGTCGCGCCTGTTCCTCCGTAGCGGTCGAGGAATTATTTTTGTTCCCTCCCCCTTCCTTAGCGTCGGCCTCTCCGGGGGCCGACACGCCAAGTGTCAGGATGTGTGTGGGGGATGGCAACGCGAGACCGACAACGGTATGCTTGGGGACGTGGACCGCGCGGTTTCCGAAGTTGCTAACGAGCACCGTAAGCGGCTCGCCCGGGAAGAGGTCCATGACCCCTTGGGCCATCAGGCATAAATTCTTATGCGCCGTTTTGGGGTGGTTTTGCAGGAAGCAAAGCCCCCCAACCGGTGTTGGGACGCGTACCATCGCTTGGGTCATCGGGGGTATCGTGACCCCCTTGACCACGCGAATTTTCCGTGACGGTACGTTCGTCGGGAACTGCGCGCGCTTCCGGTCGGCCGAATTTTCCTCCTGCGGGAGCTGCTGCGACGGTCCCCTCGAGGCCATCTTGCGGTCGCGCCTCGAGGGTGTGACTCCCGTCAGCGCTACGGACGGCGCATGATTGAACAGCACCTTCCTCTGCGGTGGCACCATCTCCTTCACGTGGCGATCCAGGAACGTGGTTCCGAGGATACAGTCCACCGCAAGGTTCGTGACGACCAAGAACGGTACGCGCGTGACGAACTCACCAATCTGGACGTACAGCTTGAGCTCGCCGAGGGCCTTCATCGACCTATTCGAAGCGTCGATGAGCGGCGGGCTCCGCGCGGATTGGATGGCAGCGGGCCACGGTTCTGCCACACAGCGTAGGTGTATTAGATTCGGGCCGGCGCCCGAATCTAGAACCGGCGTGATGGCGCGCATCATCGCGAGTCTTTGTCCGACCGTTGCGGTGACCTTATAATTTTGCTTCTTGAAGAAGCAAATTGCCGCTTCGTCCGTTCGGCTCTGCGATTGCGCGCGTACCGAAGCGGACGACGGGGTGCCTTGTTTATTGAGGCTTGGCACGGGGAGGATCGTCGACGCCTCTACGCGTCCTCCCCGGCTTCCCCCGTCAACCCAAGGTCCTCGGGCCCCTCGTCCGTCAGCGGTAGCGCGGGTTCTTCCGATTGGACGGTCTCGCGCGGCTCGACCACATTGATGCCCGTGGGAGCCTGCGCACGCGAATTTCGCCACGCGGTCGGCGGTTGCGGCTCGAACGGCGAACCTGGGCGGAGACCTTGACGGATCCGAAGCTTTTGATAGTTGGCCTCGCGTGCCTGCAAAAGCTTCGAACGCAGCGCGCTATCCGCCACCACAGGACATTGCTCCTGTCGGTGGGTCAGGTCTAGACAGAACCGGCACGGCGGGGGTCCAGGTAATCCTTGGTTGAAGAACCGGACCCGCTGGTTCTGTACTGGCCTTCCGTACGGATGTACGCGCGCGTCACCGTGTTGGGCGGGCGCCATCGGGGCGCCCGCCTGGGACGAGGCAGGTGACGGATGGTAGCTAGTCGGCGGCGAGCTAAGCGAGCTCGGCGTCGCCGACTGATCCGTCACCGCCAGTATCTCCTCCGTTTCGGTTCCGCGCGCTGTCGGGAGTTCAGACAGGGACTCCACCGACAGCACGGGCCTTGTCCGCTCGTTGCGCCGGAATCTTCTCACCGAATCGGACGGTGCTTGAGGCGACGCGAACGAGGTCTCCTGTCTTCGAGCCGAGCGGTGCGTCTCGCCTATCGCTTGCGCGTAGCGTGCCACCGCTTGGTAGTTCACGCCCGGATGCGTCCCGAGATAATTCCGCACCTGCGCGCACGTCGCTGGCAGAAGTCCCTCAACGAAAAGGGACTTCAAGCCCCTGTCCGAAAATACAGTTCCGCAGCGCAACGTCTTGTCCCACAACTGGTTACTGTACACCTCCTCCGTCATATTAGAGCTTTGACGGAAGGAGGTGACATCACCGACCGCTTCGGAAATAACTTCGTCCGTCGCGTACGTGCGTAATAAAAAGTTAACAACTTCCGCGTAGGTTTCGAGCATATCGCGCTGCTCCGCATCGACCGCCATGGTGTTCCCGTGTAGCCTGGACTGGAGCAAGGCGTGAGCCTACCCAGTCAAATAGAACTAGAAACACCAGACGGCCGCGCCTTCGCTGACCCCATTGTGGTCGCAGGCCATCTTGAAGCGCGCGAGAAACCCTAGCACCGCGATTGGATCTTGACCACCGAACGTGTGGGTTTTCAGCTGGACATCCAACTTCTTCCCATAACGGTTAACTCGCCGCGCGGTACTCGCGTCGTAGCGCGCGCTGCGATTTTCCAGCCTATACGTGCGGTAGTCGACGGCCTTGGTGAACAGGTCGTTCAGCGGCCTGATCACCGGCAACCGTTTCGGATCCCGCCTCGGGGCAGACCGGCGGTCTCTGCCGCTGCCATGGCGGTCTCCTTCTCCGCCGGGGCTACTGTAGCCCTCCGGATCGGAGTCTTCTCGCCGGAACCGACGTCGGTCGCGCGCATTGCGGCCTCTGCGGTCGCTTCTGCGCGATCCGTCCGACTCTGTGTCCTCGTCATCGGAGGGGTATCCACCTCCTCCGGCATCGCGGTATCGCGTATGGCGTCCTTCGCGGTTATCATCGGAGGGGTAACCGACCCCTCCGGCATCGCGGTATCGCGCGTAGCGTCCGTCGCGGTTCTTGCGCGTCGCCCTGTGGCGACGTCTTGTGTCTTCTTCCTCGGAGGGGTTTTCTGTACCCTCCGAGGTGTAGCCTTGAGCGCCGGGTGCGCTTCTTCTGCTCGACCGATACGGCTATCGCTTTTCTGTCGCGAAGCGCCCCAGGCGGTTTTCTGTCCCGCGGGGGCCAGCCATATCGGCGAGTACGGGGGGGCCATTTTCTGTGGGCCCTCCCGTAGCACCATAAATTGGTGGGAGGTAAATGGTCTTACCCTCCGGGTGAGGGGCCATTGTACCGATCCAGGGTGCGGCGCCGATCGGGTCAGCGTGCGGTAGCGTAAAATCCGGAGCGGTTGAGTCGCGCTGCGCGTGCGCGTCGACTCCTGCTTCGGCGGGAAAGGTCGTGTCCAGACGATTGGCCACGGCGGAGCTGATCGCTCCCTTTAGAGCCGTACCGGACGGGGATTCTTCATCCACAGTGGTGAGCGCGGTCACCACCTCGCATTGGACTTGAGCGGGTAGAAGTTCGTCCAAAAGCGGTGGTATCGCGCTGCGTACGTGCGCGTCCACGAGCGCGGGCACCGTTCGGTCGAGGCATACGCACGCTACCTGGGGGAGATCCGTAGCGAGGAACTCCTCGACCCAGGCCTGGATGCGCGGCTGAATCGCGTCGAACATCCATCGGACGCGATTCTCAGTGCCTGACGACACGGCCGGCGTAACATCCGATGCGGACGCTCGCGTGCGGCCCGGTCGCGGTGGCGGTCGCAGCAGGGCTTCCGGGTTCTCCACCCGGGGGCGCAGTGCGCCACTGCCACTGCCGGTGCTCAGACGCCCGGAGGCGGAGTCTCCCCCTTGATCCGGTTGGTTCATCGTCGAATACGCTTCGCAATCGACGCGGTGATTTCTCAACCTTTTCCGTCCGTACGGTTCTGCGCTCGATCGAGCGACTACGCGTGCGGCTCAACCTCGAGAGTTATCCCCTCCACAAGAGTACCAAATGTGGGATAACTCCTCTCCGCCCTGGGTTGGGTGAAAGGCGGAGGCTTTAGCGAGGGAGCACGCGGCGCGGACGCGACGCGCCAATTGAAACGATCGGACGAGCTCGCGAAAAGGGAGTGGCTCACTGGCCGGTTACGCGCAGTCGCCCCGTGGTGCGTGAACGGGAGCGACCGGTAACGGGTTAGAAGCCAGCGCGCTTGACAGACAACCGAAAACGGACGTACGTAGGCGCAAAAGGGACGGGGGCGAGCTTGCCCCAGTTTACCTGTAGGGACGGGTGTCAGGTCTTAACCCCTCAGAGGGACGCCTCGGACACCTGTCCCAGTACAGTAGTACGGTACTTGCCGCCTAGGGCGTGCCGGGTACTGTACACAATTAAAAAGCTAGCGCCATAATTACTACTACCGCACGGACGCTGCTACTACACGTGTGCACTACTGTACACGCGTGTTGCTTACAGACTATCGCACACACGGACGATATGTGTGCTAACGCACACACGTAACACGCATAGACTACCGCACGGACGACACGTGTGCTACTGTACACGTGCGCCACGCCACGGCCGGTTGGTCAACGCGCCCGCTCCCTACACGTGGGCACACCCGCCCACGTGTGCACCGTGCACGGCCGCACGGTTAATAACCTCCCCGCGCGCACACCGGTCGTTATACTACAACCGCTAACAACATTCAGTAGGCCCTTGAGCAGTTTGAAATCGACCCACTTGCTCTTCTTCTCTGTGTCCTCCTTTGCGCCTTCCTCCCCCCCATGCTCCTCCCCGATAAAACCACAAACCTTCTCCCTACACACTCCCGTCACCTCGCTCTCTACCTCCTAGCAGGATTACAACTAACAAGCAGTCACAAAGTCGCATCTCCGCGACGTATACGAGCGTGGCAAGTAAGCACTGGCGCGCGGTGAACGTGCGCATCGCGGCCGCGACCGGTAGTCCGGCTGCTGTTGCAAGCTTCGGACGCGCCTCGCAGCGGGCGTCCGCACGGCCGGCGCATCTATAAATGCACGCGCGGACTCCGACCGTCACGGACGCGGTCGGCCATCCAGCGTTGCCATTGCTGCGGTGCGCGTGCTCTGTGCTCCCAGCGACTACTTCACCGCCAAAAGTACAGCTTCAATGGCACGGCTGAGCAGTGCTTGGCTCCGTTGTCCGAAATACGTAGCAAAATCACCTCAAAGGGCCGCTTTTGAGCCCTTGTGATCACTGTAGTGAACATGTGTGTATGATCACTACAGTGGACTTAGCCCAAAATGAGAGGTCCCCAGGTGTCACTTGGGAAGCATCGCGAAACCGTGAGACTTGGCCGATTTCTGCCAATCCTTTTCGAGTCGACTCGTCTGATTAGCCGTTATCGACATGCATTTTGATAGCTCGAAACACTGGGTAAAAAGTGAGCTACAAAGCGTCAAAATTAATGATCACTGTCGTGATCATTAAAAATGAACCCTAGGGATATGGTTGGGTTTTTGAGGAAAACGCCTACCGATTCTGTCATTTTTCGTATTTGGCCAACGGAAAAGTGACTTTGCAACGCATTCTCCTACTAAATCTGTCAAAAAAAACTTTTGCCTACGGAATCAGTTCTTTTTTCCCGTTTCCCCTACTGATCGTGAAATCCACAACTACTAAAATCCGTGTCTGTGTGTCTGTCTGTATGTCCTTGCGCTCCCGCGTTGGCATTGGCGCACGGGGGCGGCGCCGCGGTGACAAGTGGCGGCCACGTGCGGGGCATTGCGGCACTACAGTAGCGTGCCGGTGACAAGTGGCAACACGTGGCAGCGCCCCTGGTGACAAGTGGCGGTGAGGCGAAAGCGCGCACGAATAGAAACGTTTTTTACATAGCGGCACGTCGGCAGCACAGTACTGGCTTTCGAGTTCAACAACCTTCAGCAAATTTTCACCACGTGACGGCTCCCTGGGAGCGTGGTGACCAGAGTCTGGGCAAGGCAGCGATCGTGATTCTATGCCGGCTTAGTAGTGGGTTGAATACGGCATTCCCCGCGAAAAGTTTATCGGATTGCTTGACGGCATCCGGATAGTCCCTAGGTGCTATTGCGCTTTGCTTTTAGTAAAGCGTGGTAGTCTGCCGCTGTTCAGGAAGCCTAATCCGATAGCGCACCATTTCTTGGTGTTGTAGTATCGGGCTCGGAACAACGGCCTCCGCAGAGCAATCTGCGGACGTCGGACTGACGTTGTTTTCAACGTCGACAACGAAGATCAAACGCAGCCTCCGTCAAACTATAGAGGCTGCAAGAAGACCCAGCGTAGGTGCCGTTAGGACTTGGGAAACCTAACCACCGCACTGAGTGAAAAGGGAGCGCGCGTACTTAGCGACCCCGGCGGGAAGAGCCTTGCAAGAGGTTCTTTCTAATACCGGGCTCCCTGGGAGTAGAAATAGACAAGGTGGTCGTACTCTGAGTATTAATACTGTACCCTGTGTATAGTAGGACCATTAGTCTATTTCTATTTCGTTTTTGGTTCTTTTGAATCACGGGATAGTACAAGACAATAACGGCCCTATATTGTTACTCTTTTGCTAAGTGCTCTTGCGGACGACCTAGCTGGCTGACGTTGCGTTTAGACCTTTGAGGACTGCTTGCTACGACTCATAGCGATCTACAACGTACCCCTCGCACTTGCGTCAACCCTAGCTGCACTTGCAGGGATAACACTAGCGCGCCGAGCAAAACATAAATGGCGGGAACAGCGGGCGAAGACGTGGCAGAAGCAAGACGGCAGCAAAGAAACGCGCGTGCAAGGGAAAGAAGAGCGCAAGAGTCTGAATCTGACCCTCAAGCACGTCGTGAGGCACGTCGAGCCCGTGCGAGAATCCGGGCGGGGCAACAAACCGAATCTCAGAGGGAAGCGCGTCGTCAAGCCGACCGTGAACGTACTGCAGCACGAAGAGCAGCAGAGACGTCTAAGCAGCGCGTGGAGCGTCTCCGTCGACTGAGGGAGAGAGCCAGGGCGCGCAGAGCGGGAGAAACCACCCCCCTCCGAAATGCGCGGCGCGAAGCGGATCGCATTGCGACACGAGGCGCTAGAGCGAAGGAATGTACTCCTATTCGTGAGGGGCGGCGAGAATCGGATCTTATTGCAACGCAAAGAGGCCGAGCCGAGGAAAATAATCCACTGAGATCTTCGAGACAGGAGTCGAATCGCTTGGCAATGCGACAAGCGAGAGCTGTGGATATATCCCCCGTCATAGCTGCGCGGCAAAGATCCGACCGCCAGGCTCGAAGTGCCTCTCGACAGCTCTTCCCTCCACTACCGGAGTCCTGTCCTTCGTACTGCGATCTCGGCATGATCCGTGTTGAGTGTTCGCACTGCAAAGCTCTGCATTTCGTCCAAGAACGCATCGGGAGCAGCTCTGCCGCAAGGCCCATTTTTTCCACATGCTGTGGGAAGGGGAAGCTGTCATTGCCGCTTCTCCCAGACTCGCCAGCTCTTCTGCGCTCTCTTCTCATCGATGATACTCCAAGGGCCCGCAGCTTCCGTAAGAACATTAGAGCATACAATGTAGCGCTATGGATGGCATCCGTGGTCGCCAAATGGGTGAACAGAGGTCCCGGTCCTTCTAATTTTAACCCCACAATGACGATGCAGGGCGGGATGTACCATTACATGGGTCCCATGATGCCATCCGAAGGGCGGGCGCCTTCCTATGCTTCCGTTTACATTCATGACACTGACTACGCCACCCAGACGCGCACAAGGCTTGGAAACTCTAGATAACTGGAAGAGGCACTGATGACGCAACTGACACACATGCTGCACGAATGCAACCCCTACGTGCAGACTTTTCTGTGTATGCGAGAATGGGCTCAATCTCCTCACAACAACACTCCTGCCACGTACCAGATGGTCATCCATGCCGACCGCAGGCCAAGTCATGAGCACGTGCGCCGGTACAATGGTCCCGAAGCTTCTGAAGTCTCCGCATCGATCCCTGGAAATGAAGACGGAGAGATTGGGCGAAGAGATATCGTCGTGCGCAGGAGAGGTACTCTGAACAGTAACGGGAACGAAGTGCTGGATCCGATTTCAGTCAGTCATCGCGCATACGATCCATTGAGTTACGTGCTTTTGTTCCCGAACGGTAGAGATGGATCGTATCCAGAGCTTCGATTCTCCAGTGTTCAAGACGGCAGACGTACCAAGATTACTCCGATGATGTACTACGGATGGCATTTGTTGGAAAGAGCAGGCGAGTTCAGCACAATCTTGCACGCAGCACGAATCTTTCCGCAATACTTGGTTGACCAGTTCTGCAAAGTGGAGGCAGAAAGGCTTTCTTATCTCCGCCACAACCAGACACAACTTCGAGCCGCCGACTACACCTCACTGCGCCACAGCCTAGGAGACTCCGGTCGTGCTGAAGATGAAGCCGATTCCGTGCGTGCGGGACGACTGTTCATTCTCCCTTCCACGTACATTGGAGGTGATCGCTATATGAGGCAGCAGATGCACGACATCATTGCTATATCGAACCAAATTGGCCACCCGGACATCTTCCTCACCATGACATGCAATCCAAGCTGGCCGGAGATCACAAGAGCCCTACTGCCGAACCAAACGCCTCAGGACAGACCGGATCTGTGCGCACGTGTGTTTCGTCTGAAACTGAAAGATCTCATGTCCTTGGTCATCAACGAAGAAGTATTCGGAACCGTTGTGCCCATGTACGAGTCATCGAGTTTCAGAAACGCGGTCTTCCCCACGCTCAAGTTGTATTTTTCCTAGATGAAGTCTCCAAGAATGATCTGCGTACTCCCGAAAACGTCGACCGCACCATCTCTGCCGAGATCCCGTCTGCACAAGATCCAGAACTCCAAGAGGTCGTGCTCAAGCATATGATTCACAATCCATGTGGAGAACACAATCCAACAGCCGTGTACATGGGCGAGCGGTACTGCAGGAAAGGGTTTCCAAAATCGTTCAAACACGAAACCAGCCAGTCCGACAGTGAGTACTACATCACGTACCGAAGAAGGGCACCCTCTGCAGGTGGCGTCTCCATCGAGCGACCCTCCCGTATTGGCCGACGACAGCAACCCGTCGTGGTAGACAACTCCTGGGTCGTTCGCCACAGTTCTGTGCTTCTACGTTCATTCGCTTGTCATTTGAATGTTGAACTCTGCGTGTCACGCGTTGGCGGAATCAAGTACCTCTTCAAGTATGCGTGCAAGGGACAAGACCGAGTGACCATGGAAATCAATGCCGAGAACGAGCGCTACGACGAGATCTCCAACTTCCAAGATGCCAGATACGTTTCGGCATCGGAGGCCGCATGGAGGTTATTCTCCTTTGACATTGTAGACCGCAATCCTCCAGTAGTCAGGCTTGCAGTGCATCTGCCCAACGACCACACGGTGTACTTTGAGGAAGGGCGAGAGCAGGAGGCGGCGCTTCGACCAGCAACAGGCACGAAGCTGACCGAGTGGTTTAAAGCCAACGAGATGTACCCAAGCGCGCGGCATATTCGGTACCACAAGTTTCCAAGGTACTTTACGTGGAAGACACACACCAAGTCATGGAGTCCAAGAGCAACCCTGCGAAGACAGAACGCCAGCAGCGAAGAGGAAGCCTACGATTTCAGTGGTACAGGTGTCAACGTAGTCGGTCGAATCTACACTGTCAGTCCGAGGGAGGGTGAGCGCTACTTTCTTCGCCTCCTCCTCACACAAGTGCCAGGTGCAACATCCTTCAAGAACTTGCGAAATATCGACGGCGAGCAGTGCACCAGCTTCCGACAAGCTTGCTTACGACTCGGTTTGCTGGCCGACGATGCCGAGTGGAAGCACGCAATCCGAGATTCATTCCGGTCAAGCTTCGTTCCTCTTTCTCATCTGTTTGCTACGATTCTGGCACACTGCCAGCCTTCGGACCCTCTCTCGCTGTGGAACGACCACCTGGACATGTTTCTCACCGATATTCGCAATCGTGCACGCGAACAACCCATTCGAAGACAGCAGCTTCACGATGATCACCACGCCACATCTTACGTGCTTCGAGAGGTACAGGAGGCCCTGCAGACCGTGCGTTCCGACTGGACGATGGCAAACTTCGGAATCCCACTGCCCGATGACAGACTTCCCGCTTTGGAACAGCAAAACGAGATCGAGACCCCCGAAGCAAGAGCGCAGTAGTGGGAAGAGCGACTACAGACGTCGTTGCCGCTGTTGAACACAAATCATCGCCATGCCTTTGACGAAATAGTGGGCTCCATGCTTCCAGGCGTATCCGTCTCTGCATTGCTTCAAGGATCCTCAAGCGCCGTGGCGGGACCTTCTATGCCGACACGAAGTGGTCGTCTCTTCTTCCTCGATGCTCTTGGCGGAACAGGCAAAACATTCGTTCTCAGCGCCATTCAAGACTTCCTTCGTACGCGCCGTAAGCAAGTCATCGCTGTCGCTACGTCTGCTGTTGCTGCTGTGTTGCTCGACGGTGGACGCACCGCTCATTCCGTGTTTAAGGTTCCCATTCCTGTATCTGCCGAAAGCACGTGCAGCTTCTCCGCAAACTCCGACACTGGCCGTACACTGCAACAAGTCGATCCCATCATATGGGACGAGATCGTCATGTGCCATCGACATTGCATTGAGACTGTCGATCGCTCCCTTCGCGACTTGATGCAAACCGACCGGCCCTTCGGAGGAAAGTTCCTCATGCTCGCTGGAGACTTTAGACAAATCCTTCCCGTCGCTCCGGGCGGGTCCCGAGGTCAAATCGTGAGCGCGTGCGTCAAGGCTTCCCCGCTGTATCTAGAGTGCCGATTCCTGCGCCTTACCGAGAACATGCGCCTTGCTGCTCTCCGAGCGGACCCTGCAGCAGATGTGGAGGCTCTCAACTTTCCAGAGTTCCTCCTCAGCGTCGGGGAAGGCAGACTTAACGGCGAACAGCGCCCGGAATGGATCTCACTACCACAGTCCGTTGCGTTCGAGCATACTATCCGCAATTTATGCCTCAAGGTCTTCCAAGGGATTCGAGACAATCACGCTGACCCTGCCTGGCTCACCAAGCGCGTTATACTCACCACAAAGAACAGGCCGCTCGAGGAAGTCAACGAGGTCATCGGCAACATGATTCCGGGACCGTGTCGAACGTATCTGAGCGCAGACAAGGTCGAGAACGAAGACACCAACGCGCTAATCTATCTCACAGAAATGCTCAACACCTTGACCGCCGGATCTGCTATACCAGACCCCAAGCTCAAGCTCAAGAAAGGCTTCATCGTCATGCTTCTGCGCAATCTCGATCCCTCTACTTGTCACGTCAACGGCGCGCGATATGTCATCGAGAACATGACCAACAACCTGCTCTTTCTACGCGTTACCACCGGGTCACACCAAGGCAACAGACTGTGTCCTCTTCGAATGCCCTGCGGACCAGGAGACGACAACTTTCCCATCCCTGGCTTCACCCGAACGCAGTTCCCCATTCGCACGTGCTTCGCCCTTACAACGAACAAAGCGCAAGGCCAATCCTTCGGTGGCCGCATTCAATGCGACCAAGTTGGTCTCGACTTACGAGATCACTGCTTCTCGCACGGTCAACTCTACGTCGCACTATCAAGGACTACTCACCCAGTGAACGTCACTGTCCTCACTCGAGAGTCCAATGAAACAACGCGAAACATAGTGTACCCCGAGGTCCTTCAGTAGTTACCAAAAAAAAGTAAACGCCATTGTCTTTACATCTTTTCATTGCCACCCTTCCCAAATAGTGTTCCTCCACGCTTTCTTGGCTCGGCGCGCGAAGCGCGCACGGAGCCCACTTGTCTCCCTTTCTATTTTAATAGGGCCTGACATCAGGCCCGAGACCTCGTGCAATCGACACGGGATATGTGCACCTGCCTCCGTGATATCAGAGAGTCGCCTTGGAAGTTTGCACCGGAATGACCACACGTCTTGCAAAAGTCCTCGTTCCTACGTTCATCCCCCCCGCGCAACTGCTCACACGTTCAGCAAGACGTGATTTCCTGGGGGCAAATCGGTCTAGTCTCTGCTCATACCGACCAGCTGGAGCATTTCATCTTAATCCAAAACAGAACCGCGTGCTTTCTAGCATGTCGCATCCGTCCCCGTCATCACCGACAGATGCCACTACGATGGACTCTCCGGCTGAATCCGCCATGCCCAGCCGCTCGGCAATGGAGGAGCCAGCAGTGCAGTACGTCGTCGTGCGCCGCGACCTACTTGCTACATGGCCGACGGGGTCTGTGATCGCGCAAGCCGTGCATGCATCTGTAGCCGCGGTCTGGGCAAGTCGTGGCAGCGAACTGACCAGGCAATACTGCGGGGAGCAAGAACCAGCGCAGATGCACACTGTTGTGCTGGAAGCCAAGAATGAGGCGGGGCTACTCAAACTTGCCGATCGGCTTCGCGACAACGAAGTCGAGTTCGTGCTTTGGAAGGAGCAGCCGGAAGATTTTGTGACGGCGTTGGCGGCATGGCCGTATCCACGGGCGCAAGTAAAGAAACATTTTTCAAAGTTTAAGTTATTTAAATGACGGGACACGTCCGAAAACGAATGCTGGACCTGTGCGAGACCTGCGTAAAGAAATCGTAGAAACAAGTGTTACCGCTCGTTACCGGAGAAGGTGGCGTATTCTCCTGCGATTCCGGCCCATATGCGTGCTCTTTCCTCTATGGCAGCCCACTCTTCACTCTTTAGTGCTTCCTTTGGCAATATTTGTCTACTCGCACCGACGCAGGCGACATTTCGCTGCGCGAAGTATTCTCTCAGTTTCTTTTCATCTACACCACTTGTCGGCAATAAAGGGATGTGTCCTAGCGGCCCTTGCATCGCCTTGACGAAGTCGACGCCACCCAACAAGTTGACCGGGAACACTTTGACCAGCATCGCCCCAGCTGCATACGCATTGTATATCTCCGTGGGTGTCGCAGCACCCGGAACAGCCAGCATCCCAGCATTGTGTATTTCAGAGATGATAGCGGCGTCGGTAACTGGCGAGAGAGCAAACCTTGCTGAGGCCGCGGCAGCAGCAGACACGTCGGCCGGGGTGAGAACTGTACCAGCGCCGATAAGAGCGGAGGGAAAGTTTGTGTTGAGAGTGCGAATGATAGAGGGTGCAGAGGGAGTCGTCAAGGCGATCTCTATGCAGCGAATCCCACCGCGAATTGCGGCTGATGCGGCGGATATGGCAGTGGAGGGAGAATCCATGCGCACACAGAGCATTATTGGAGATGAGCGAAGGATGGCTAGCGTTTCTGAAAGAGGGTTGTGTAGCGGACGGAAATTTGAGCAATTTGCGTCAGGGGAGTGTGGACCCGATGGGATTCTGGGCGGGTTGTGTAACACCATTCTCGTGGGTGTTGGGCGTCGTGGATGGCGATTTGGTTGCGGGGTGTCGGTGATGCAAAAGGGGAGTAGGGGGGCGATGAATCCTAGGTGCATTGTAGGGAGGGGCCTGAGCGGGTGCTCCTGCTGTGGTGGAAATGTCCTGCTGAAGAAGGTGGATGAGCAAGCAAGTAGGGTGAATATTCACGAGTTTGACATCCTTGAGTGCTCTGGCATGGCCAGGGCATGGGTGATCAGTGAATGATTTGCATGTACTGTACGTATTTTGAGATACTCTGTCTGATTGGATGATTGCATATCTCAGGAATGAAACAGTAGAACACGTGTAGAAGGTCGAATGAGACCTAAAGTTACTGTGGACCAAGGTGCCAATCGGCTCTGGGATCTGAAGTGCGGCCTTCGATGGTCTTAAAAGGACGTATATTCAAACGGGACAGTTTCCCTCCAAATTTGAAATTTCAAAGGTGCTGCAGTCATCTCGCTCCGCCTCGTTGCAACACCACGTCCGCTTCCCCACCTCCTTCTTTCGCGAGTCGCACTGTGCCACGCAAGGAAATGCAATCTTCCAAACTCCATTTCTTCCCGCACCTCACCAGCCCCCTTCCCTTCTCAAGCGCTCCATTCAAGAACTCCACCTTTGTAGTGATCGCTGCTCACCACGCGTTCCAGCCAAACCATGTCTAACATTCCCTCACCCGCGGCCACGCGCGGCCGCGTCAATCGTCTGTCAACCACTTCACGTATCCCTGGCCCAGGCAGAGAAAGCGCTATCCCAGGTCCCCGCCGCAACTCCCGTACTCAAAATGAGTCCTCGATCCCCACGCCTCGCCGCACATCCCGAGCCGGCGCAAACGAATCTTCCATTCCCACCCCGCCGCGCCATTCCCGCAGTCGCGCAAATGATTCATCTATTCCTACGCCTCGTCGATCTTCTCGCACATCATCATCAATACCAGCCCCTCGCCGCCTTTCCGGCAACGCAGCCGATTCAGGCCTCCCAACCACCCCTCGTCGCGTTTCTCGCACACTTGGCCAATCAGGCATCCCTACCCCCCCACGCCGCGTTTCTCGCAATGGAGGCGAATCGGGCATTCCCACCCCTCGCCGCACATCTCGTACAGCGGGTGAATCAACAATCCCTACGCCTCAACGCATGTCTCGTCCAGCTGACACTGGAACACGACGTGTTTCAGGCCTGAGGCCAAACCCTTCCCCCGTTGGGCGTCGAGTCTCCAGCACAAGAGAAAACCCCGCCCTTAGAAGAGGTCCTGGAGCAAGTTCGCCGTACGGCCGCCCCACGACAAATGCTGACGCCTCTGGAAGACGTACAACTCGTGAGAGAGCACTTCCGGATAGAACGGCAGGGGGACTGAACGGTCCAGTTTCAGTGTCAAGGAAAATACCAGCCCTAGCTGCTCCAGTGTCTAGGCAGCCACTGAAGCAGAGTCCGTATACGCGCAGGACAAGTACTAGCGGTACAGCCAGGGGCGTTGGCAGCCAGCAAGTTATCCGAAAGCTGAATATGACTGCAGAGGAGGAAACGAAATCTGCTGTACCAGGGATGAGGGGGCTTTCGGGAATATCTCCGGTTGCAAGGCGTCTCAGTAACACGAGAGGCGACACTCCGATAAAGAGGGGAAGTGGTGCGGGCGGTAATGTCAGCATGACAGGGGTGAACAGGAGCACCAGGCGTAACCAGCCATCTTCATCAAGAAATACAAGCCCCAGAAAGGTTTCGCCGGTTGCGGACAGGATGGGGGTCAGGAATCGTGTAACAAAGCGAACCACAAATGCTAATCGCAACATTCTTGGCACGAAAGGCAACACCATTGACCGCGGCTTTCCGTCTGATCGCGTCGAGAAACAAAAGTCGGTGGGTGTCAAGAGGCTGGCTGGTTCGGCACTTGAGAGTTTTCGTGCAGTTCGCAGAGCTAGCCTTGAGAGCGAGAATGCGGACGCGAATGCGCAATTCCACCGTAAGGTTAACATGGCAGAAGAACCTGAAACAAATGATGCTGTCATGGCAGATGTAGCAGATGTTCCCAGCGTACCGGGCATACAAGAGCTTCAGAAAGACGGATTGCCTGATCGACCAGACCCCATTGTTTCCGCCCAGGCTCCAAGCGGTGCTGGACCCGGCAGAACACCGGGGAAGACATTCAGACGAACAAGTTCAAGATTTTCGGATGCAGACGTATGTTTAGACAACGTAGAAAAGCTACGTACCTCATTGGGGCGGAGGAGAAGCCGAACCATGGGTGATGGAGAAGCTCCGGAGACTCCCAAGTTGCGTCGATCAAGTCTAACGAGAAATATTATGAATGCAGCAGCTTGGGAGAATGAAGATGTAGATATGATGGACTGCGAGAATAGTAATACTGGGGTTGACGTTGGAAATGAGACTCGATTTCCAACCAGGGCTCCGTTCCAAGCCATTCAAACAAACCATGGGACTGAGGGAGACAGCGCTGCGGATGGACTGAGGACTGGTATGAACTTCGCAAGCAAACGAATGAGCATTGTCCCGCACTTGGAGGGGGAAGATTGGGAAAATGAGGATGTCGAAGACCTTCTTGCCTAGTCATTCACCAATTGCGGCGTAGTTTATTAGATAATGTAAATGTATATCATGCTCTCTGGACCTTGTCCAAGGCTTCACAATTTCTAAATTTTGGCGATGAGAGGCGAGGCGAAGTAGAGCGTAGCATTTAGCCTTATACAAGACCGTCGCTGCACCTCGTAGTTACTTGGATTCGCAACGGTCTCAGGGAGCAAGAAGCTCTGTCAGATAAGATCCGTCCCCATGCTCAAGACATCCTAATGAATTTCTGCTCCATCAGGAAGCTGGCACGTAATGACACCTGCTGCAGTGCGTAACGGCTTGCTGTCATAACATGCAGTCCCATCCTTGACGCTGAGCCTAGGCACAATTTTATCCCAAGTCTTGCCGGACACGAACTTTCCGTCCTTGACGGTTCTCTCTTCATCAATACCTTCAGCAATCACAATAGACCCGTCTTCTGCAGCCGCTGGAGCTGCAAGAATGACAACTTCTTCTTTCACTCCGTCATCAGACTTAACGCTACCCGCAAGAACCATACCCTCGCTCAGAATACCTCGTAACGGTCGTGGCTTAAGGTTGCAAATCGTCACTACCATACGGTCCTTCAGCTCTTCCTCAGGTATATAGTTGCGAAGACCCGCACATATCGTTCTCAATTCCTCGTCGCTGTAGCGTACCTTCAACACGTACAAAAGTTCTGATTGGGGATGATAGGAAACCTCAGTCACTCGGCCTACTCGCAAGTCACATTGTAGAAACTGCGACCTTACCAGATCAGCCGCCGGGGGCGTTGGCTGTTTCGGCTTCTTTTCCTTCTTCTTCTTTTTCGGCTGCTGTGGTTTTGTCGAAGTATCACTATTAGTCGCCAATAAACGATCTGCCTTTGGAGTTCCTTGTTCGGCCGATTTAGGTGCTAGCGCTTGTTCGACGTCTTTGATGATTTTGTCTAGCATCTCGAGCACCGGCTTCATGACATCCATCTTGACAGTGTGAGCAAGGAATCGTTGTGAATCAGTGGCAAGTGATTTTGCGCTGCACGCAGAAATTTAATTTGCCTCGGCTCTGACAATGAGAAACCGCGTATGGCGTCTCGCTCGGAAACTATTCAACGTAGAGGACAGCGTGAGTTGGTGAGGAATGAATGTCAAGACAGGCTGGTTATCTTGTACCAATGCTTGACGGGGTACCAGGAACACGTGGGACAGTCACCGGGGGCGGCGTGGTAGCTTTCTGCCGTACCATGAGAAGGACTCGCATAGGGCGTCTATTTTCGGTTTCTGCAATTTTAAAGCTTGCAGTGCGGAGTTTGAATGATTACAAATAAACAAATGTGCAGCGATTTTTATGTCCTCGTCAACTATTTTCTATGCAGTCAAGTCCGGCTGCCTTGGTATCGGCATTACGAATGCAGCGGGATCTACCGTGACACTCTTCGTAGTATTGTGCGTCTTATATATCCCGACCAGACGATCGGCAAGCTCGAACATATTGTTGCGAAGAGAAATAATAATAAACTGCGCATTCTTAGTTCGATCTTTCACATAGTTTGCCACTATACTGACATTCTTGTAGTCAAGTGCCGCGTCAATCTCGTCAAGGAAGTACAAAGGTGTTGGTTTGAAATGGTGCAGAGCAAATACCAGAGCAAGAGAGCTCAAGGTCTTTTCACCTCCACTTAGATTGGAGATATTCTTCCAGCTCTTCTTCGGTGGCCTAACAGAGAACACAATTCCTTCCGAAAAGGGGTCGAGAGAGTCCACCAGCTCAAGTTCAGCATCACCGCCAAGCGTGATCATCTGGTAAAGTTCCTTCAACTTCAACGTGATGACACTGAACCCGGCCATGAATTCATCCAACCTCATCTTTCGAAGCGAGTCGCACTGCTTGCGCGCATTATCTCGGTTGGCTGTCAGCGCGTCTAGTTCATTCACTTGCGACTTATACTCCGCATCTTTGCTTTGATATTCCGCGATTGCCCCGATGTTCGGACTCAGCTTTGAAAGCTCACTTTCCAATACTGTGATTTCCATCGACAATTGCTTTTGATCCTGCGCTGACATTTTCAACTCCTCACGTTCTTCAACCTCATCTTCTGCACCCACACCATTTGTTTCCAAATCCATGGGATCGTTGGCGTCTTGCTCCTCATTGCCATCCGTGACCAAATTCTCTTTTTCATTACTCTTTTTTTGTGTCTCTTCGACATCTTTTTCTTCAGCATCTGCGCTGTCGGCTGCTACTTGCATGTCCACAGAGACCAGAGAGAGCTTCCTCAGCCTGGCCTTCATATTTTGCTCCTTCTTCTGCAGGATACGAAGTTCCTGCTTGTCATGCGCTGCTACACGCTTTACATCCTGAAGGGCCTCTGATAGAGATACCTCCTTCCTTCTGACCTGCTTCAATCCATTCTTCACCTCCGAATATTCAGCCTGTATCTTTGCCACTTTCTCCTCCCACTCTTTATGAACCACTTCGGTATCTTGATACTTCCGCAGCACGACTTCAGCGTCGTCAAGCATTTCCTCGCTCTGTCTCCGAGCCTCGGCGATGCTTTCCTGAGTAGACGTGATCGCTTCTTCAGCGGCCGCAGTTGCCTCACGGGCCTTTTCGCTTGCTTTTTTGGCTGCCGCCGCTCTTGACGACGTGCGCGAAGCAACGCTGGTTAAATCGGCAATTTCGGAATGACACTTCTCAACGGCCTCCTTTGCGTTCTGGAGTGACGAACCCCCTGAAGCAACTATTTGCTCTTGAAGCGAAGTTATTTCGGCCTCCAGTCCTTCGCAGGCAGCGAGGGCCTTCTCGAGCAACTTCTCGCTAGACTCAACTGACTTTTCCAACTGTCCTTTTCGTTTAGTGTCTTGACATGTTTTCTTTTTGATTTTCGTTTCCATGTCTTTCAGAAGCTTCTGAAGCCCTGGTATGGTTGTAGAAGTCATGTAGTCTTTTCTTGACGACAGTGAGTCCACCTCAAGTTTTGATCTTGCAACTTGCACTTGAAGTTCATCTAATCGAGAGTTCGCCGCAACAACGCATTTCTTCAAATCATGAATCTGCACTGTCTGCGCTTCGATTTGCTCTTTTGCCGAGTCCATTCTTTGCACAAGATTTTGCAGCTCTCTTTGATCTAGGTGAGAACTGTTCGCGTTTCCTGACCCCAGCCTGTACCGGGAAGGCCCCCTGCCACCCCCAGTCATAGCCCCAGATGACTCGATAAGTTCCCCCTGAAGACTGACGACGCGATTTTGTCTAGTTGGTTTAAACGCCATTCGTCGTGCACTCTCTAAAGAGTCTGCCACGAGTGTGTCCCGAAGCGAATAATACATTGCTGTGCAGTGTTCAGTGTCTGCGATTTGGAGGAAATCGAAGAGACGAGGACCATCAGCTCGGCGAGGAGAAGAACCCCATCCTTGCATCTGTGCACGTAAGTACATGATTTTGTCCAGAATGACAAAGGTCGCCCGTCCCAAGTTCTTCCGACGAAGAAACTGAATGCATGCTTGTGCATTTTCAGCACTCTGAACGACAATGCAATCGAGGTTCGACCCAGCTGCAGCGCCGACGGCAGCTGCATACTTGGGCTCCACGGTCGCAAGATCTCCCAAGCGCCCCACTACTCCCTGTAGCTCACCATTTCGAGACGCGGAAAGAATACCAGCGTGTAATCTAGAGCGCGTCTTGAGATCATCATTTGCTGATCGTGCTTCTTCCACACGCTTTCTCATTGTAGACCAAGATGACGACAAGTCGCCTACAATCGCTTCCTTCTCTATAACAGCATGCTTTTGACCAGGTATAGTTTGCTCGATTTGACCTCTCTCCGTTTCCAGACAGGTTAGAGTTTCCCGTGCGGTATGGTATTCCTCTTCTATGCGCCCAAGCGAGGCGGTTGCTTCTGAAAGGTTTTTGCTTGGAGCCTGTAGCTTTTCGGTCAAGAATTTGAGCTCTGACTGATTTACTTCCAAGTCCTTTCGACACTTATTCACTTCTTCCGAAAATGGCAACAACTCCAGCTGTTTCTCCTCTAGGCGCTGTCGAATAGGCTCGGTTTCCTTTCGAAGCTTGTCACGAACTTTGTCAAATTTCTCCTGGGCACCTTGCAATGTGGCCTGTAGCTCAATAATCTTCTCTTCAGCATCCCGTTTTTCCTGGAGAAAACCTGCAGCCTTTTGCTCACTGTCTTCAGCGCGCTTGCTTTCTCGAACTTTGGCGGCCTTTAGCTTTTTCTCTTTCGCTTTCAAAGCCTTGATGTCTTCGCGCAGCTTGATATCCTTCCTCTCATATGCAGAGTAATTATCTTTGGCCTCATTCATGGTCTTAATGGCAACGTCCGCACTCTTTTGCGTCTCTTTGAAAGTTTTCTCGAGTTCTTTGAGCCCCACTTCTTTCTCTTTCACATCATTTCTGAACGCTTCGTATTTCTCAGTCGCCTCGGCAAGCTTTTCACTGTTCGACTTGAAGGACATGGCCACATCTTGATGCCTTGCACTATTCAGCTTGAGCTTCTTTGTTAAAAGCTGTCTTTCCTTATCTAGGTAGTCCTCTGCTTCAACTTTTGCTTTCTCGAGGGCGTCGCGCTCCTTCTCAGCAGCCTTGACGCGATTCATTTTATGCCCTCGTTCCTCGTTGAGACTTTCCATCTGCCTGGCACTCTCTCCGATGGCTTCAATGTGCCTGTTCGACCCTATTATATCTTCCAAATATTCCAAAAGGCCGTCATCATGCGCAGATACGGCCTTAGGTTTCATCATCGCAATTTGCTCGACCTCACCTTGAAGAATGAGAAAGCGGTTATTGTCAAGGTCGACACCTTTCGACTTGAGCAGCTCAACAACCCTTCCCATTTTCACTTCCTTTCCATTGAGGTAGTACTTCGAGGTATTGTTCCGAAACGCAGTCCTTCCAACTGCAATTTCAGAACCAGAAACGACTTCGTAGTCAAGCTCACCATCGCCCGTATCGATGATTTCATGAAAGTAAACGGTCACAGTCGCGGACTGGACCTTAGGATAGGCGCTCGAATTATGCAACAGTTCAGAAAGCTTTGAGTGACGAAGCTGCTTCGCACGTCGCCCAAAAACGAAAAGCATCGCGTCGATGACGTTGCTCTTACCCGACCCATTTGGACCGACAATAGCTGAGAAGCTCTTGTGGAATGGGCCTACATCAATGCACCCGCCATAGCTCTTGAAGTTTTCAAGACGCAATCGCTGAATCGCGAGCCGTGAGGGAGGGGCCGTAGAGGGTACAACTTCAGGGGCTACCGGAGTTGGCGCTGCCTCCTTGTCCGACTCGATTTCTTCTTCGGCAGTTTCAGCTGCTTGCGAAGCAGAGTTTTCATCCGGCATGATTCAGCCTTATTTCTCAATAGAGAGCACGAAATCAGTCGACTAGGGTGTCGGAGAAGACCAGCTCCTCAATGGCGGCTGGCTAAATCATGCCAGGGCGCTGGTAGGAAGTCTAACACTCTCCCGCCAAAAGAAGAATTTGAAATTTTTGAATTAGGGAGGAACATGGGTGCTCACATTGCTGTCTGGAATGGTTGATATTGCCCCTTCCTCGGTCCTGTAGCCAGAGACCACGGCACCAGGGCCGCAAGCTTTCCCACTGCGCCAGCCTCCAAGCTGCAAAGAAATTACACGTTTGCAATGACGATCACGTGTCCGTCAGAATTGGTGAAGACGGGGTGAACAACACATGTCCACGGACAGCTCGAGCGACTACGTCAACTGTGTCGTATTGGATATGGTTGGGAGCTATTTCTGCACGCACTATTCAGGTACTGGCGATGTCCTTGTGCAGGCCATTTACTTCACAAAGCCAAAATGGGGGAAACGCTTTTGTTGCAAGACGCAGTACCAACGGTACAGTATTATACCTCTCCTACTACAAAAAGTTTACAGAAAAAATACGACCTCGTAAGCATGGCCGCCTTTCCCATCGAAGGCCTGGCTGAAAATAAACCATACAAATATATCAGTTGAAGTCAATTTCTCTTGCAAAAGCGTTGCTGAGCTTCGGTTTCGTTCGCTCTTTTGCTATCGCTATACGGTCCCAGCATAGAGCACATTCTTCAACTGCAAAACAGAGATATTGCGCAGCATGAAGGGGGGGAGGGGGGGGGGGGGGGGGGGGGGGGGGGGGGAGACGGCGGCAGCGGCGTGTTAGTCCCTAAATCTTCATGGTTGAGAGAAAGGACTAGCCTACTTTATAGTCTTGTTTCCTTTTGCATTAAAAGGGCCTCAACGATAATTGAGAAAGAACGTTCATTTTCTTTATCGAGGCGATCTGCCCCATTCGCGAGCCTGAAAATGACTGTACGACTTCTGGGTACTCAGCAGAAGGGCCTTGCGCACTTAGCAGAAGGGTCTTCCGCAAACTTGTATCCAGCAAGCTTTTAGAGTACTACAAATTTAATATGGATCATGCTCACATGTTACGGGCCAGCAAACAAAGAAGCAATTCGCATTGTGCAGTGATGCTTCTTGCAACAATTCTCTACCTATTCAGTTTTCCATATACTCCATCGAAGGTTGAGGTTCCTCGTAGTCCGGGTAATCGACACCAGGAAGTGGCTTAACAAAGTCTGGGTTTAAATCGATATCAAGTGTAGTTGTAGTTACATGATCCCTTTTGCTGTTCAGAGAAATTCTTTGTTCCTCTGTAGACTCTGGAACTGAATCCCGCCACGTGCCTTCCATTTTTGCTTCTGCTATGAGCATCCCTTTCACCAGTCCATACGCAGCAACGAAAACCTTGTCAATACATATGTCAGCACTCACGTCTTCGTTCAGAGGCCTTTCTTGTTTTATCAAAACTGCTTTCAGGATAAATCGCATATGCACGACTTGTTGGAAACCCCTCATTTGTTCCTTTCGTGTGCCAGCTCCATGTGACAGAAGGTCGAAAGCATTGTCGAAGATAAACTCCAAAAATGTCTGAATTGTGGTACATGCATCAGGCTCAGCAAGAATCTCTGCGATTTGGTCATCGTCCTTATTGAATGCCCTTCTAAAAATATCAGCCTGTTGTTCGTATGTGTAGAGCATACGCATAGACTCTTGATAAGGATCCTCCTCTCTTTTCACAGTTAGACTGCGCAGCAACCCAAAGCCGTCATCATTGTGCTCAAGTCCCCCGAGGCTGTCATCATTGTATTCAAGTAGGGCACTGTTGACTGGTTTTCCCCCGAACTCAAGATAGGTTTTCTGTATGGAACCCATATCCACCCTTCGGCCAGATATACGCTCACAGAGGCTAACGAGCAGCAAAAACGCAAGGCATCGAACTGTTGACGAGAACATGCTGTGCAGTTCAAACAATTGAACAGAATTCAAAGACGGATGCTTTTGATGGTCCTGAGGAGCAGTTTTGATGTGGACTACAGAGAGCTCTGTCTGGGTTGTGCCAAGCCATCATGAACGAAAGTGCCGCTACTTATAGACGAAAGTTCAAGGCGTGTGGGAGGAAAAGCTGCACACACGAGTGCTCTCTAGGATTCATTAAGATTTCATCTCGGTTCTGCCATGAAATAATTTTGTCGCCGTAAAAGGGAGACTGAAGCTATTGATGTTAGTCAATCTGTCAGGTCTAGAAGTCGAAGTCATGGGGACGCATCGTAATATTTAAGGAGCAAGCTGAAGAGAGAGGCTCAAAGGAGTAGCGTTGTCCCCGCTGCAAGATCATTTCGACTCAATGAGTGTCGCTGTCGGAGATAGAGTTGCAGTTGCAGCAATGGGACGGACAATGCAAAATGAATACAGGTAGCACTTCAACGAAGTAACTATACAATGATAGAGGAGAATAAAGGCACGACGTCTTATCGTGAACAGTAGTTTATGTAGAAAGCTTTGAGAAAAAATATCTAAGCGACGGGCGTGGTTAGGTCGCAGATGATATCAGCCTGCGAACGAGGTGTTGGATATTTGCGAGTCTCTGCCAGTGGTCGACTGAGCAGAAGTTAGAGTGAGGGTAGAGGCTGAAAAGTGCGACGGACGGTCCAACGTCACATTGGGCTCACCATGAGCTGAGTTCGACGGCAAACCCCGAGTTGAGCGCAGCATGCCCGACAGGGGGACGCTGGTGACGCTTGAGGTCGAGCACGTCATCCACGTTGTCCTTGGCAAAGCGATTGTAGCGCTTGCGAGGTGCCTGTGGTTGCGGCGTAGGGGCCTGTAGAGCTTGTGGCCGACTTGACGAGGACGAAGAGGCGGTGTAAGCGGCGGCCATGCCGGCGACAGGGAGTGACAGTAGAGCGCGGGAGTACATTATTCTTGGTTCTCGGGGACGGGAAATGCAACAGGGTGCGTGGGAGGGGGGGAAGCTGACCAAGCGGATGTGGGGTTGTAGAAAGATGAGGAATTGGATGCTGCGGTCGGCCGTGGATGGTAACAGATGACCTATATAGAGGTTAACAGCGGAGAAATGGCATGAGGAGGAGGCGGCGGACGGGGAGTTTCGTCGGCTGTCGTGGCGCACTTGCCCGGCCGTTGGTAGATACAGGGGGCACATTGCGACGGTGGCCGAGAAATAGAAGGGGAGGACTAAAGCAATATTGAAATGCAGATATTATTTAAGCGAAACAGGTCCTCTCTCTAGCATGTACTTTTTATTAATTTTGTACCATGACAAAACAATGCACGTGGACGGAGCGCAGTAACTGCGGGGGCGAAATTGTTATGTCAGCGTTGAGCATGTTCCTGAGGTAGGCTAAATTATCAAAGAGGCAAAGCTTCGACGATTCACAGCCCTCAGTTTTGCAGCAACGTTTGAGGGTTGTTCCACCGGTTGCCGTTTTCGGAGACCGGGCTCAGATCATAATTTACTCGATGCACGTTTTTCATTCAATTCTGCACGCACCACATCCCCACGAGGCCACGGAGACTCGAAGGGGCTTGTCTCTTGGCAGATTCCGACCGCCATGTCGTCGAATCAAATTCATTAACGCATCCGGAATCTCCATAATTAAAAGCAATTTCATCCGAAATGCATGCCACATATGCACGCATGTGTTCACATAGGCCTCAAGACTCCCCCGTCAAGCGACTGTTAGGCTTGAATCGTCATGCCCTCCTTGCGCAAACGCCAGGTGGGGGCTCCTTAACTTCATGCCCAGGCAAGAAACGACTTCCCCCTACTCTCCCTCTGCCACCCCGCCCCAAGTTTATGGACGGCAGCGATTTTTCATGTGAGGTCAATTTTGTGTCAAAAAATATATATATTGTGACAAAGTCATACCAGTGCCATTCCGTTCTTAACTATTCGTGCCAGTAGGCGGGCTTGGAACCTTAAGAGAGAGCCAAGATCTCCTTTTCCCGGGGCCGCGAAAGGTCAGTCTCTATCGCAACCCATCGCATCGCGAACGGGAAGACGGAGAACAGTGGGACTCTGCCAATAGAGTAAAAGTAAATGTCAAAGTCATATATGCAGCACCAAACTTTATCCTGCCACGGTTGTGGACTCAGTTGGGAATGAAGTGAGTTCATTTTTGTCTGCAAGTTTAGTGGCTGAGGTGCAAAAAGACCATGTTGAAAAATGGCCACATAAAAAAACATTCGTCATCCACACACGGATCCAAATCCCTCACTGTGCCGATATGCCCGAGCTGATATCACTCGCTATACAGAGGTGTCTCGGTATGTGAAACTGACACGCGTTCACGGGGAATGGAGAAAAATATCAGCAGCGCGTTGAAGATGACGGCTAGAATCTATCCGGCCGTTGTCTTCCTATGAGGTCATTTTTCAATTCATTTTTTAAATTGCGCCTCTCAATAAGAACGAGAAAGATATCCTCGTCACTGCACTTAACTTCTGCATTGCGGAAGGATGGATTTTAGTGAGAACCGCATGCCCTTTTCGATCGTTTTTAGATATGCCTGAGAAAGAAGATTATTTGAGCACCCTTGAAGTGTTTTGTGTCGATAACTTCGAAACGAAAGCACTCATTTGAGGACTTCAATTCTATCAGATTATTAGTCTCTCAGCATATTCAAAACTGCTATTCCGATTTTCGGCACGATGTTACGGCCTAGTGTCTATCCGACCAAGCGTTATCATAACATAAAAATATGCAAATCTTATTTCTTTTCAACTTTGATGGCCACGATTTCTATTTTCTTTGGTAGATTGACTAGTTTTAAATTTTTTCTTAAGTTAGAACCGAATGAGATGCAATTAAGCCCATGTTTCTATGCTACTGGAATAAATTTAACATAAAGAGAAAGTTTTCTGTAGGTCAACATTTTCTTTTGTATACCTTTATATGCATCAACACGGTGGTCTTCGCTAGAATTGACAAGCAAACGCTTTACCTGCGGTGATCGCCTTCTGGTTTCGAAAAAACCGAAGTGAAATCGCGAATATTGAAAAATAAGATACATTTTTTCCTCATATATGAGAACTAATGATCCGATATACACTAGATTTAGCGGTGCGCTGGTTAATAACATGAAGAGAGTGACTTATTTTTGTTGAGTCGTTTTGTAAAGCGGTTCTTATGCTGGACACATTGGAGGTTACAGGTTGGGTGTGTAGCAACTTGTGGAAAAACAGCAAAAGGTAAGGTACCTCGCACAGACGGATGTCTCACGTTGTCCGATGCCTTTACTTCTCCGAGGCTGCGTACCGCTCCGAGTCTTTATAGCTTCTGTTACGAAGTACCTGTGCCACAGACACATGCCACTAGCCTTTTTCCAAGCAGAGTTCCCCTGAAAGGTCATGTAGAACCTAGGCTACTCTATTAGTCCGGAGGATGGGGCAATCGAAATCAAATCTTGCAATTATCATTCCACGCAAACGTTGAACGCTCTCAACAAACAGACAGTACTTCCTGCTGTGCCTCTCCTGTACAGTCGAAGTCCATGTACACCGTGGTGAATTACGTGTAACATCTTATGACGTCGACAACTTACTTACAATCCGAAGGGTCACCGATATGTACCGATAACTGTGCAGCATACAGTATCCGCCTCACGATGATTTTTACCGGCGAATGGTTACAGTTCCCCATGGATTAATTCTGGTAAAAAGAAGCAATTCATGTTGTTTGACCTTTCGCCTTTGCTTTGAGTTCTCCCTTCCCTCATGATAAGGGAAAGTCGTGGAGAACGTCTGAGATATCGCTTTGGAGTTGTAACAACGGTTCCCAGGTTTGATCTACCTCATCGGGTAACCCAGCCCGTTGTATTAGTATGCCAATTCCATTGTCATCTCTGATGTCCACCAGTTTTTCGACGTTCTGATATGCTGTCTCAGAACGGGTTGCGTATTCGAAGAGTGCGGGATTGATTTCCTGATTTCTTCGATCTCCACGGTACCACATGAGTCTGCGAGCATGAACCGTTTCCTTCTTCCGTTTGAAAAGATATTATATATCGTATACCCACTGACTGAGCACCCTGAAGATCCTCCACGGACCACTCCAGACAAATCCCAGCTTGCGTCCTTTTCTTTGAGCTCGGCGGACAAGTACCATGTCACCTAAGTGAAACTTTGCTGGCACGACATTAGTCTTAGCGTTTTGATTCAGTATTTGACGAGCTCTGACCGCATCGATACGCCGCTTCACGTCCTTATGCATGTTCGACAAAACCTCCTGCAGTTCTTCAATGTTGTGTATTTGGCGCAATTGTAACTCATCCTCTGACTCAGCATTCTTGTATTTGACTACGGGAAGCGCACACTTGAGGGGACGACACGGCTTAATTCCAGTGAACACTTCCAGTGGTGTTCTGTGTACTCCAGCAGAGCGTGTCCCAAGTCTTTTGAGAGGTGCGTGATTTAGGATAGCTTGAACACAGTATACAATAGCGGGCCAATCCTGCGTGGCAAATTGACACTCCGAAAGCAGTGCCTTACATGACCGAAGTACCTCGCGGCATACTCTCTCTACAGTACCATTCGCCCATGGGCTGCAGGCTGTAGTGAAATGACATCGGACCTTGTACTTGCGGAGCAGCTCCTCGTTCAACTCGTTCATGAAATGCGACCCTTGATCACTAAGCACCCAGTCCATGATACTAAAAGATGCAATCCACTTGTACATGGCTTGCGCAGTGACCTCTGCGTTAGCAGCAGCAGCGAGATGGAGCCAAACAAAAGACGAAATGTCACCCCTAACTACAAGTATGTACTTCATGCCATCAAAGCCATCACCCATGTACAAGAAGTCCATGTGCACTACTTGGTTGGGTTTTGAGCCATGAAGCGCCGAACCAAGCGGCCGTGGAACGTTTTCTCCACTACGCGTCACAATACAGTGGATGCAGAATCGGACAAACTCTTCAATGTCATTCGACATTTCCTTCCAGTAGAAGTTCTCTCTGAGGACACTCTCCGTCGCTGTTTTCCACGGTTTCCTCCCAGACTACAGTGTGAATCGACTTAGACCTTCATCTGCAGCCTTACGTCTAAACTCCGAATCCAGATGCGACCTCCTCTCTTCCAGAGATTGTCTTCGTCACAAATTTCAATGCCTTCCTCAGCTGGAGCAGGACGATTTTTGTTCTGTGAGTTTCTGAAGACGTACATCGAAGGCCAAATGTAGTCCTCCCAAGTAGGCGAGTCAACTATCCCATCAATTCTTGCAAATTTTGGCATCTTCGGAGTGCACGTTTCTCTGATCTGTAGCCCTTGAGCCACCGAGTGAGTATATCTGCGAATACGTTTCTTTCGCCATCCACATGCTCAATGACAGAAGTGAGTCTTGATAGATACAGCGCCCAACGCTGTACCTTACAAACAATGTGCCTTCCTAGAGCCTGCTCGAGAGCCATGGGTGCAAATATGAACAGGAGGTACCGATGATCAGTGAATAGGTGCGTAGGCTGATCGTCATGGAAAAGATAGTCAGAAAGACAAGTTTCTTGACCACTTGGCAAATTTCGAAGACCTCTTGTTCGAATGTGCTCCAAATTATTTCTGCATTTTTGAAATGTGCCCCAAGGAGGGCTAAAGGTTCATGCATCTGTTCTTCCACCGGTTTTCGTAACTCTCCAAGATCCGTCTGGGTTACCACCGCCGATCAGAATTGGTTTGACGCGTCAGTGGAGACACAAATCTTCTTGCCCTTCTTTGGAAAATAAATCAGAACAGCATTTCTAATTTTGTCCTGTAGACTTCGGAAGACTTGTTCCTGTTTGTTTCCCCAGGACAGAGTTTGAAGTGAATTGTTTTGAATCGATCGCTTCGTTCGCCTTCCAGTACGTGCGTACGCTTCTTCGAGGACGTCTGTTAGCGGAGCGGATCGTTCAGCAAATTCGGTTATGGAGTTTGACATACATCTGAGACAGTGCACAAACTGGCACAGTTCCCCCGCGGTACGCGGCATATCAAGTTCCTGCAAGGCTGAAACTCTTGTTGGGTCCGTCTTGATACCGTCTTTCGATATGATTCTGCCACACCATCTGACTGCCTTCGTGAATAACACACTCTTCTTTGCCGAAAGAAACAGTCCATACTTTCGACAAGTCAAGAAAACTGCGCCAGGAGTTGTAACAGCTGATCTTCTCCCTGAGAATGGATGATAAAATCGTCCAGCCAGGCTTTGAGATTTTCTCTCATCTGATGAAATAACGGTTCAACTTTGCTCTGAAAGTTTGCCACTGAGTTTACAGCACCTTTCTGTGTTCCCGTTGGTGAGTGAAGATAGATGGTGGTTTACGGTTGGAGCTCCCGCGCACCCGAGATATCAGCGGTAGCGAGAGTACTCTTGACTATCTATCGAAAAGTAAACAAAGAAAGAACAATATCAGAGAATAGACATGTGAGGGAAGCCCAGGGAAGGGCGTCCTGACGGGGATGGGTGGGCAAACGAGAAATACACATAGCCGACAAGTCACGAGACTCTCACCCGGCCGTCGGCGATATGTAGGACAGTGCACGCTCGTTCGAATGCCAGGTGTCGGCATGTCACTCGCTACTCCCTGGACAGCTTCACCCGCATACACAAGTGTATACAGACGCGGAGCGCAAAGCGGAGCCGAGTGTGCGAGCGATGCGGAGACGGAGGCAGGCTAGACTGCTTGGCCTTGGGGTAGCATATGCGCGAAGATAAGGCGCGACGCGGCGGTGACAGAAATACTACTATCAAAGTAGACCTGTAGCTTCTCCATAGATACCCAATCCAAACGATTCATGATCCAAGCGTCTGTGAATCCAAGTCCTAAAAGCTCATTGTACGCCCCGATTCGCGCGCTGTGTGACGAATAAAAGAACCCCTTTGGCAGAACAGCGCCAACACGCAGCAGCGACAATGACATGGCAGCGTTCAAATTCGCAGTCCCCAAGCGCGTTCCAGCTCGGAGGTTGAAGAAACCAGCATTGGCCGGTCGCTGTGTCTTCCACCTGAGCATCAACAGCCCGGGAGCATCCCATTCGGGATTGCGACGGTAGGAGAGTCGCAGTGGGCGTTGATAAGACTTCGCTTTACGATGCGTCAGGGCCACATCCACGCTAGCATCCGTGACATCAATGTCTTCTGCTGCCACGTGTGCCACGGAAATTGACCTGCATTGAAAAATAAATGCGAAAACAACCATAGCGCAGGAGCCCACTTCCTCAACGACATCGGTGCCCAAGCCAAACTCTGCCACACGCATCGCGATTGCGGCACTAATCCCGATTCGTTTTCGCGCTTCAGGTCGATCGCGATCGGTCTTGTTCATGTACGCAGAAACCATGGCAGACACTAGCGGGGAACGCGTCGGAGAGGGTAGCCCTTGAGTCTCATGGAAACGGGAGACAGCGCTGATATAATTGCGAACCGAGCTTGGACCTACCCTACCCTCCAGGTACATGTAACCCAGGAAAGCGAGCTCGTCCCCTTCGTTTGTAGGCAGCGGATCTCGACCGTCTTGATCACAGAACACCAACCACTTCTTAATCTGACTGCTCCTGTTTGCCCACGTCTGCGCCTTCCACCCATGCGACACCAGCAGCTCCGCCGCTACCTCTGCACCTCCCGTCTCCCCTTCCATCCCCGTCCTTGCCAGCACCGCATCCCGGATCCCCGCCGTCCACAGCTGCGCTACCCTATCCTTGCCAACACTAGTTCCCATGCGGCGTTCAGTGGGCGCGAGATTTTAAGCAACGGGGGGCCGTGGTCGGAAGGGCGAAGCACGATGAGCTCCTCCGCCAGCCCGCGCAAGCGCGCGTACCATGCTTGCGCTGGCCAGTGTGGGGCTATCAACACCCCCTTTCCGCCCTCGGCCTGAATCTTCCTCACCACGAGCGGAAGGAAATCGAATGGCGGATTCCAAAGACGCGCAAGCCCATCCCCCCAATACTCCCCCATCTGCGTCAGAGCGTACTTCTTCCTGGCCACCAGCGTTTCCCCAACCGGGCGATCTTTGCAGACGACCTCGTCCAAGCGGTATTCGTGCTGTATTGACCGCAACAAGCGGTCCGTAGCTCGTGCGTCTCCCGGGTCCCACGTTCGGGAAAGGCCGTCTGCGTAGCGATTCACGGCCGAGGGCAACCAGCGCGCCTCTATTGTCACCCCCAGCACCACGAGCATCTTCTGCAGCCGACGAAGCTCGGCCATCATCGGCTTTGAAGCCGAGACCATGGCGTTCAGCACGTAGACGACTGCTTGGTTGTCCTCGTGTAGCAGCAGCCGCCTCACGCTCGGCTGGGAGACGTAGTCGCCGAAGTGCCTCTGCAATAGAAGCCTCACTGCCCTTAACTCTCTCAGCGTTATACTAGTCGCCCGATCCTCGGCCGTCCAGAAACCGCGATCCTCCCACAAATCCGGTGACCCAGCCTCCTCGTCGTCGCCTAGGGTCCTCCCATATCCCACGTCGGCGGCATCGCTGTGCATCGTTGCATGAGGTTGCAGCCTGTGGAGGTCCCTGCCTTCTCCACGCGCCAATGAACGCCAATGTCGCAGGTCGCGCAGCGACTGCCGACAGAGGCGAACGCGACCCCGGCAACGTGTCTTCCTCTTCTCCCCGACCAGAACGCCGTCCATGGTGTCCGAAACCGTTTCGGGGGCTCCGCCCCCAGACCCCCGGCTCCGCTCTGCGTGGGGGGCTCGCTTCGCTCGCAACAACACCCCCCTTCGTACTTGGCCCTCGCTCCTCCCGCTCCGCCAACGCCATGTCGAAGTAAAGCGAGCGGGTGTAGAAGCGCGGGAGCGGCAATGCCAGCGTAAGGGAGACGGCGACGCCACAGAAGTGCCGCAGCCTTTCCAATGACACCCAACGGCGGTTTCATTGAGCGAGTAGCAGTAGCTCCTGTGCCAATCTTAGAACCTTCAAGCGCCTCGCCTCCGAAATGTAAACCTTCATAGCCACAGTGTCCACATGCACGCCCAAATGGTCTAAACGCTGCGCTCCTTCCCAACAACCTTTCGACGGGTGCCGGACTATGCCCAGCCGCGCAAATAGTGCGTCCAGACGGCGCCGAGCAAGCGCACAGTCCTTCTTCGTAGCGGGCCGCGTTGCGGGCGAGGGCGAGAGCAGGAAGTCGTCGATATACGGGAGCACTCGGTAGCGGTACCTCTCCCGCAAATGCCGCGCGAGCGGCCGAAGCATCTTTCTAAACCACAGCACCGACCTTCCCCATCCGAACGGTAGGGCAACACACCGGTAGAACGAGCCATCGTAGGAGAAAATAAACATATCGCGCATGGATGGATGCAAGTAGAAGTGCCGATATCCACTCTTCACATCCCACGACATCATCATGTCTCCCTTCTGTAATTCCATCGCGAAGGCCGTTACAGTCTCCATCTTCACAGTGCCCCGGGGCCAGTGCTTGCTCTGTTGTGAAGAATTGACGACAAAGCGTCCCTTCTTCTCTGCTCTCTCGCCCTGCCAAACGGTAAATGCGGACGATACCATCTTCCCCCCTTCCACGCATCTCTCCACATAATCCGGATCCAGCCGCTCGTAAATCCCGCTCCGGCAACCAGCCTCCAAGTCTTCTTTCCCAAACCTCCTGTCTTCCTCTGATTGGGGGATATCGGGCAGCACCACACCCTCTGTAAATGGCACAGCAGGAGGGTCCAGGATCCCATACCGAATGGCACGCACCAGATACGCGCTGGCCTCCAGCTCCGTACGCCATGCATCCGCGCGCAGTGCTACCCCTCTCCAAATTGGGAGTCCCCCCACTCCCACTTTGTCCTTTCCGCCAAAAGGCGGGCCCGTCACTCTTCCGTGGCAGCCCCTGGGGAGCTGCCATTCTAGATTGAGGCACGTTGGAGCCTGGCCTTAGCCAACCTTTTTGCGGCCTCTGTTTACATCTTGGACGTGAGTGCAGCCCGGGCCGAACGGTAGGACTCTGAGAGTACAGCGTCATGCCCTTGCTCGACAAGGAAGGACATCTGTCTCGCGATCTCAACTCCTTGCTCCGTAATGTCCCGAAAGTATTGCGCCCGCATAGATAAAACCTCCAGCGTCGCCTTCATAGCATCCTCGGCGAGCACGAGTCTTCTTGTCATATCTTCGATAGTCCCACCATGCGTCCTCGCGACGTCGAGGGCTGTAAGCCCCAACTCCGTCCAGACGCCAGCAGCACTCAAATACTCCCACTCTTTGGCTGATCGCCGGTCCCGGGAGCGGAGCTCGTTGAGGAAGGCATCTTGAGGGGGCTTGAAGTAGCCCATATGCGTTATGGGTACATGTGGGCCCCGATCGAAGATGCCGCCCTCACCAACCAGTCGGGCAGAATTCAGTTCAGTGACAGCAGTCGCGTAGTCGCGGCGCTCGGACTTTGCGATCGCCCAGGCTGCACGCGCCACTGCTCCAGCGTCGTTCGCAGCGGTTGGCGCGCGTGTGACAACCGGCGCGGCGGCCGCCGTGCCGTCTTTGTCGTTGTCAGTCATGCTGCCCGGAGTCCTCTGAGTGGACTCTACTAGAACCTGTCACCGCCTCGCGTCGAGGGGAATTTCTCTTTCTCAAAAGAGAAATAGACATAGCAGAGAAGTCACGAGACTCTCACCCGGCCGTCGGCGATATGTAGGACAGTGCACGCTCGGTCGAATGCCAGGTGTCGGCATGTCACTCGCTACTCCCTGGACAGCTTCACCCGCATACACAAGTGTATACAAACGCATATACCCTTGCGTGTGACCATACTGTGTACGGCCTGGAGAGCACTGAATCCCCCGTCTCATCGCGGTGCAGCACTGTAGCGCACGACGCGTATCCCGCTATCATAAGTACCCTCTATACCACGAGTAACCGTGTATAATTCTCCACCAATACAGTCTAGGTGAATGCTCCATGGAGCCCTGTCGAAGTACTGACAGTTCTACCCACGTGCACCCGTGGCCCACCACCACGTGTCACGGGTGTCGTGCCCCTCTTATTTTAATTAGTATTATTATTATAATTATTTTATCCCGACGTCGACTTCTATATAGTTGACGTCCGACCCTAAGTACAACACCACGAAGCATTGGGTCGAGAACCTTAGCTTTTGGAACGGGGGTTGTAGCCTCGCGCATAGTATTACCCTACAGCTGTACTACGCGAGATATCTACCTCTCCCGATCCCCACCTACCTCTACGCCGCGCGCGCCGAGCGACGTACTGTACCACGCGCGCGAGCTACTCCGGTCACTTCGCCCCTACCGGGCGTCCCATCTCCCTACCTTTCCTTCAATTCCCTATCACGTTACGCGCCCGGACCCGTGCCGGTTACCCCACGGTTGGTCTCCCGACAACCCACCAACGCGCCCCGAACGCGCGCGCTCTGCCAGAGGGGGATCCCACCTCTCCCCCTCAGTGCACGGCACGGCCTGGGAATTTGCCTCTAGGGGCAGCTGCCCGTACCCACTGACAAAGTCAACAGTAGCAAAGCAATCACTGTTGCGAATTCCACAACTTCCGAGTCGATGTGCGCCATTGGCCAGGAAATGGGTACTGTAGCAGCATTTACTTCTCTCAGGTCGACGGTCATGCGGAACTTCGCTTTGGAGTCCTTCGGTACAAGGAGCGGAGCTGCCGCCCACGTAGCTGCATAGTTTTTGCGTACAAACCCTATTTTTCGAGGTCATAAATGTAACTGTTCAGGAAGTTTCGTTGGTCTGCCTTGTAGCGTCTAGTTTTAGCTATAACTGGACGTGCTCCGAGCTTTAGTTTGACCTTCATGGGCTCAACTTTTGCTGGCAGCCACTTTCCCAAACGAACCCGAAATGTCTTGAAACTCAAAAACCATGTGACGCAGTTGCTTTGCTCCTTTCTCAGAAAGACCGTTCCCCTTAGTCTCCTTAATCCTTGGGGCTAGAGTATTATGAAGTTCCTCGTTTGAGTCTTCGCCGAGATCAATGTAGATGTCATCATCGTCAGCGAATCCGTCATCTCCATTTCGGCTGTGGAATATGCCATCATCCCTCGTGATCTTGGCAAGTGTACCACCCTTTAGATCTTTCCCTTTTGGAAGGATGTCTGGTACATTTACGATACCATTGTCTTTGTCTGATGCTGCTTCTAGGCTTTTCTTGGTGTCTAGACCGAGACCTTCCAGAACGGGACGTCCAATAAGAACATGTTCGGCTTGTTGATCACTAACCGCCCACTCCACATTTCGGAGCAGTAAAGAAGCCCCATGTCGGATGCGCAACTCCACGTCTGCTTTTACAGTCTTCCCGCATATGACCTTGGCTGTCCCGGTACTAGCTTGGGCCTCTACGGCAAGCGCGTACACGATTTTCTTGTCAAGTTGAGTCATAACTAGGTGCGGGTTGCTAGATTTAAGTTTGGCGAAGATATCCGGTAGCATCAAGTTGTCTTCAGAGCAATTGTCTGCGAGTATTAACGCATGTATAGTTTCATTGAACTTGGCGCTAGACAAAGTTGAACGATTGTCAATATCCCATTCAGCCATTCGTTTCATGAACTTTGGCTTCTTCCTCTTCCCGAAATTCTGTTTGCGCCATGCATCAATCAACTTCTGCTTGAGGACGTCATTATCTTTGCATAGCGGGCAATCTTTGCAGTAGTGCTCCTCGCCACACTCAGGATGCAGACACTTTGGCAGGGGTTTGCGTTTACCTTTGTTGTATTGTGACGGACTGCCAGACTCACGCGTGCTTTTGGCAGGGTCTCCGTCGTTTTTCCTGATGGGCCCTTGTGCTTCTGACCTTTCCCCTTCAGCTTCCTGTCTCGTTCGTTAGACTGGTTTTGCCAAGTGCTTGTGTTTTCGACAACATCAGCCAAGCGAACAACTTCCGAAATGAAATAGCGAAATTTATTACTACGTAGGCGTTCGGGATCCTGCTTTTCAAGTTCATCCTCAATCAAGTCTTTCAGCAATTGTGGCTTGAGACGATCAAAAATATGACGGATGACCAGCTTTGGGCACTCTTGAGCGAAGTTTGAACATCCTGCAGCCTCGACTGATCGCTTGTAGTCCAGAAGGAGAGTGTCAATACGTGCTTCCGCACCGGAATACCCATTTTGATGTGACAACTCTTGATACCTCTTTCGACATCAACAGCTCAATTTCCCCCGTCGGACGCTCACACTTCGAATTTGCACAATTCACTAGTTCATCCTCCGTAATTTCCCTGACCGTAGGCGTATCAATATAACCACGGTCTACGAAAAGCTCGGGTATATTGTGGTCCACAGTGGTCAGGAAGGAAGATACTTGTATATCAACACCGGGTTCACGATTTTCTCCGCAACTTCTCGTTCGTAGTTATCACGTGCCTTATTACACTTGATGAAGTCAAGAAACGTGACGCCTGTGAGTCTTGGGGCTTTACTGGTGTCAACAATCGTCTGATTCTTCACGGGTCCAGCTACCGGACACAGGTCATCTTCCGACGGCTTTGCGCCGTCTATGGATTTGTCAGTCATGGCACCCTTCCTTCTGCGATACCTCCATAAATCTTCTTTCGCAAAAAGATATATCTGTAGCAACTTGTGGAAAAAACAGCAAAAGGTAAAGCACCTCGCACAGACGGATGTCTGACGTTGTCCGATGCCTTTAATTCTCTGAGGCTGCGTACCGCTCCGAGTCTTTATAGCTTCTGTTACGAAGTACCTGTGCCACGGACCCATGCCACTAGCCTTTTTCCAAGCAGAGTTCCCCTGAAAGGTCATGTAGAACCTGGGCTATTCTATTAACCCGGAGGATGGCGCAATCGAAATCAAATCTTGCAATTATCATTCCACACAAACGTTGAACGGTATCAGCAAACGGACAGTACTTCCTGCTGTGCCTCTCCTGTACATTCGTAGTCCATGTACACCGTGGTGAGTTACGTGTAACATCTTATGGAGTTCACGACTTAAATACACTCGGAAGGGTCACCGATATGTATCGATATTTGGGCAGCATACAGTATCCGCTTCACGATGATTTTTACCGGCGAATGGTTACAGGTGGCTCTCAGGGTTCGTGAGCGGCCGTGCCTGCTCCCTTTTGCTTTCCCCGTCCGAACCCCGCACTTTTTATATAATCGTAGCAGAAACGTAGAACAATACAGTACATGCTAAAAATCAATAAACCATCCTTTCAGTCTATATCTAATCTCCATGCAATGACTTATTTCTTTGCTTTCAATCTTTCCGGACATCCCCTTTAATACTGCAGGGTACTGTACTACTCCTTCGAAAATTCATTCTAGGATGGCATAGAACTGTAGTGTAGTTCTATACCAACCTTGCAAACAATGGAAGAGTCAGTCCGTTCTAGAATGACATGCACAGCATGTTTATACAAAGTATAAATCGAAAAACATTCATATTGCGTGTGTCCTTCCTACCTTACAACTGTGTAGTGCACTGGCACGGCTCTTTTGTTTCCGGGACACCTGTCCCCCCTACCAGGACACCTGTCCACGTGAACTCAATCCCGGCAAGAGTAACGCCACCTCCACGGGCACACGTGTACCAACCGCCACTTGTACCCGGGCCTCTCTGCCCCTGTGTCCAGGTGTCACTCCCCACGTATAATGGTTGTCATACCTCCCCACGAGGAGTTTCTCTGGCCATCGCTGCCGTCGTTTTAATTTAGTATTTTTAGTTTAATTAATTATACCTCCGACGTCGGCTAGTATATGGCCGACGTCCGACCCGAAGTAAATCCTTACGAAGCGTTGGGTCTAGAATTCGGGTTTCTGGAGCGGAGTCGTAGCCTCGCGTCGGTCCCCGTCCTACGATGGTACCCTGCGAGCCATCTGCGTCCCGATTTCCACCTATCTCTACCGCGCACGACGTCCCGCTACACACTGCCCTCCGCGCGACAGCTGTCCCTACCGCTCCGCCCCTCCTGGGCTCTACTTCCCCCTTTTCCCTTAATTTCCCTACTGCGTTAGACGCCTGGACCCCGTGCCGGTTACCCCACGGGTGGTCTCCCGAATCAACCCCTGCGCCCCGAACGCGCGGTGCTCTGCCTGAGGGGAGCCTTACTGTCTTCCCCCTCAGTGCACGCCAAACTCCTCTCCATTCAAAATATTTATTGGTCCTCGAATTAGCTTGGTGACGTATAGTATGTGATGAAGTCGAGTTGTCGTTGAATAGAAGGCTTCTGGCTTGAAAGGTCTTGTTCATCAATCCATTTCTCTTGAAGTATAGTTCCTGAGTTTTGTTATACTAAGAATTGGATAGAGTCTTGAGTGTTGCGGTGGAATATGATTGCAATCGTAGGCGGCGATTGGTCTTCGGTCTGAAATGTAGACTCGAGACCGATGGTTCATCTATGTTGATCCTGGTAGTATGGTTTCGGAAGAGATATGTGGAAAGTAGGATGACTACTTTGATATCTCACTTGTAGTTGTAACTTGTATGCGTGTCAAGACGCTAGAATGTAGATGACTTCGAATGGTCCAATGTACTTCGGTGATAGCTTTTTGCTTCTTCCGGTCTTGAGTGTTAAGCTTATCGACGAGAGCATTACTTACTCTCCTAGGTTCCATGAGTTGTCCCGTCTATGTTTGTTGACTTGTTGGGCGTTTCGTTCGTTCGAAGCTGTAATGGGCAGCTTTGCCATGTCACTGGCTCTTCTTGTGTTCTCCAAAACCCCTTTGTGTGGTCATAGTAGGAGTTTCTGACCCATCAAAGTGCAGGACGTCAGAAACAGAGAGTGGGTGTTGACCATACTCTAGGAAAAATGGAGTTTTGGATATTTGTGTCACTTATGTGATTGTTGTACGCCAACTCGAGTCCTGATAGGTGTTTACTCCAGTCTCCTTGCGTGTGGCTTAAAAAGCAACGTAGAATTTCTTGTAATGACTTAAATACCCTTTCTGATTGTCCATCAGCTGGAGGATCGAATGCTGTAGATGTGTTTAACTCGACTTGAAGTAACTTCGTGAATTCCTTCCATAAAGTAATTGTGAATGTTGTGTCACGATCCGATATTATCTTTCTTGGAAGACCGTGATGTTTGTATCTTTCGTTATAGAAAACGTCTTCAGTGTCTTTCGCAGTATGGTTTGATTCAATTGGAATAAAATGTGCGTGTTTCGAGAGTTTGTCCACAACAACAAGTTTAGGAGTTTTTGTTAGTACTCGTCCACGGGACATCGAATATGAATTCCATAGATACCTTTTCCCATTTCTTTAGTGGCGGAGGAATTGGTCTGAGTTTCCGAGTTTATTCTGGGTTATGCTTTTGGCTTCTTGACACTTCGGGCATGTCTTGACGTATTCATGTAGTTCTTAGTTCATACTAGGCCCATATAAATGTCTCCTGACATATTCTAAGGTCTTTTTGAATTTGAATATCTTATCTATCCTTTGGGAATGAGATAGTTTGTGTATCTGGAACTGCTGAGCTGCCTCTTCTGTACTCCGTCTGTATTTCTGATTTTCTAAAATTTCCTATGCAGAGACCATGCAAGCCCATGCTCACAATTGGAGCGGTTATCATAACTTTTGCATGGGGATTTGCTTAGGCCTGGTCCTATGCAATACCAAACATGTTCCATGGAACCGTCCATGCACCAGTCTATGTCTGCATGGGGCAATGGTGGCCAAACCAATTCAGATATGTTCAATGCGAGCTCATGCAGGCATTGGTGTGCATGGGTGTTCATGGGCTCCGCATGGCGGATTCAATCCAAGTTTTAGTTTTGCCAAACATGTTCCATAGAACCGTCCATGCACCAGTCTATGTCTGCATGGGGCAATGGTGGCCAAACCAATTCAGATATGTTCAATGCGAGCTCATGCAGGCATTGGTGTGCATGGGTGTTCATGGGCTCCGCATGGCGGATTCAATCCAAGTTTTAGTTTTGGCCCGAAAGTGCGATACAATCCGTTTTATCGATATCTGATCTGATGCTGCGCCGCAACCCTCAGTGCAGTCAGTATCTACAACCGCTATCCCAGCACCCTTGCCGTACATGGAGTACTCGTCGGTCCCCCGTTGACAGTTCTTTAGAAGTCCCGTCGAAGAGTCATCATGACATGAAATTACTCAACATGATGTTGAGTAATTTCTGAGGACTACAGTAGTGAATGGTAATTTTGTTTAAACCCAGGCGCGTTTTGAGAGTGTTTGGAGTTCGTGCGGGATGAACCAACCCAGAATTTCCGTTTTGTCGTGAAAAGGGGGTAGTCTACAGTACGAAGGAAGTCTCAGCTTGCGCACCGTTTCGAGAAGACTTGGTTGACGCACCTTTCGCAGCCGCATTGTCCGCAGACTTGTAAAATCGATCGTTGGGTCTTGAGCTGCTCCGCTCACTGCTAAGTCCGTTTTCTTGATCCGTGTACTGCCCGAAGAACGTCTCAACGTTCGAATCTTCATGAGATTGGGCAGCGGGACACTGCCAAAAATTAAAATTGTGTAAATCTACAAATTATGTATTAATCTAAACATTATTTAAAATTCAACAAATTATTTATTTATTATCAGTATTCATGCAGAATTGAACTCGCGACCAAAAGAAAAGGGTAGCAGGGGAGTGGTACCGAAGCACACCACCCCTGCTGAAACCCCTTCTCCATCGCCCCGCCTTTGCGTGCGCACGACTACCGACCTTTCTGGCGGTGCCAGAAGTAAATTTCCAACCAATTTATATCCGACGATTACGTGCTACAGTATCGGCCCCCCTGTGCATCGGCCCCCCCTTTATTAGTGAAAATAAAGACAGAGTATAAATAATGTTAGAGAAATAAATGAACTTTTCTGTATCGGCCCACCGCCCACCCTTGCAATTCAATAAAATTCCTCCCCTGCGCAATTTTACACGTGGCTGCAGTCGAGGCATTGCCCGCCCCAGCATTTAATATCCGACGCTCCTCTGCCAACAGGGGGCGCTGCAACTCCTGCAGCCCAGCCTCCTCCCTCTTCGTAACCTCCTGTTCCGCTTTCCACCACTTCCGGACGTCAGCTCGCGCTGCAGAAGCGTCTCCACCCGCACGGCGACAGCTGCGCCCAAGACTCCGTCGTCCGCGCAGACGTGCCACACGCCCGCGGTGCGCCTGCCCCACACGCGCGCCGCTGCCGTCGCGCCGGCAAAGTTGATCGCGGAGAAGAGGCTGGCTCGTGCACAAAGTGCAGGGGAGCTGATAGGACAGCCGATCTGCACCGCCAGATCGCGCGCTCATCCCTCACGTCGTCATCGAGACGCACGCCCGGTTGGTGGCGCGCAACGCCGTCGACCTCTTGTCTCCGCCGACCCTCCCGCGCTCCATGAGCCCTTCGTACAGCTGCCTCTCGTCCAGCTCGCCCTCCATCCCGTCCCTGCTCTTCGCCGACACGTTCTCCCTCCGCAAGTACCTCCCGATCCAGCGCATTAGCTCCCCAGCGTCATACAGGTTGATCACCTCGTCGTACCGCCGATAAATCCCCCGCATCCTCTCAGTGTCACTCTGCCCTGTTCCCGTCGTAAAATTGGTGCAGGTTGCACCTGAGCAACTTTCCCACGAACGTCCGATAGCTCTACCGATAATTCACCCCGAAATGCTTCCCCTTCAACATCCGATTGAAAAGAAACATGCTTCCCCACCGCATCGCGTAGCCCACCTCGCCAGTTGCGTAACAGAAATTTTAACATTGCCACCCCCACAATATTATCAATCTTATCCTCGAAAACAGGCATCCGTCAGTAGTGAGACTCAAAATCTTATTCCAGCAGCTCAGTCAAAGTGCTGGTAACCGTAAAAGCAACGGCGTCAACTCTGGGACGCATGATATTTCGGACATCGGTCTCGTCCAAGTCGAGCACGTCGTGAATAATCTGAGACTCGTAATTCTCCATACCGCCTGAGCCACCAGCGCCCGCAACAACGCAGAGCCACTCTGTTGTTCCGTCTTTTTCAATCGCCATGGTATACAGCCATGCCGCCTGCTCTATGTTACGGCCCACCCCGTCCGCCCCGTGCTGCATCAGCGTGCCAAGATGCATCATACCGTCTTCCTCAATCGCATCCTCAAGCAGCTTCGCAGCCCGCGCAGCGTTCTGCAACCCCATCTCCTCCATCCGTCAGGAGGAGAGCCAGATTCAACTTAGTGTTACCGCTGCGCACGCTCGTACAGCTCCAGAGCGCGGACCTCGTCCATTTCCACTCCTTCCGTGCCGTGGTGTAGCAGCAGACCAAGATTGTCCCATGCATGCACATCGTCCCTCCTGTCAATCGCAAGCTCGTACAGCTCTGAGGCGCGAACCCCGTTCTTCACGACCCCCCGCGCCGTCCTGCAGTAGGAGGCCGAGATGCACCATCTCCCATTCGTACAGCGTTAACCGCGTTCGTCTCGACTCCCTCAGTGCCCTTGTGAAGGAAGAGACCGAGATTGACCATCGAAGCGACATCATTACCCTTCTCGATCGCACGCTCGAACTTGTCTATGCCGTGTTTCTCTCGAATCCCTCCACATCATATACCAGCAGCGTGCCGAAATTGAATATAGAATGGACATGATCTTGTTCCTCAATCGCCCTCCTCTATAGTTTGACAGCCCGCGCTCCATCCTTCCCAACTCCGTCGTTCCCATCCCTCATTACGTTGCCAAGCTTGTATATCGCGTCGACACACAGGTCTACTTCGATCGCACGTTCGTACAACTACACGGCGCAAGCCGCGTTCCTATCGACCCCCTCTGCGCTCTTCTACAACAGCAAGCCGAGAGCGACCATCGCGCTGACGTCATTCTTGTCGATCGCGTTTTCGTACAACTATGCAGCACGGACTGCATTCATGTCGACCCCGTCTGCCCCCTTCTCCAGTGGTGTGCCGAGGCTCACCATCGCGGCGATAGGACCGTGATCCCCAATCGCACGTAGGTCCTCAGTTCGATCCCTCTCTCCATCTACTTTTTGATGCGTACTTATCTCTCTGCTTAACCGCAGTGTTGGAACACCTCCCGTCGACTTCCCCAATGAAATTGAACTCAAGAACCTCCTGAAGTTGGCTTGACCATTTTCTTCCGACTGCTGTGAAGTTTGATAAGAAGATCTTCTCTGTAGCTCGTGCCACGTTTGATCATCTTAACGTAGTATTTCATTCGTTCACGGAACTGAACGTTTTCATCGTGCTTCTTCTTTGGTCAACGTAGTCAAGTTCTATGGCTGTACGACGATGAGCTGCCAGAAAAGGCTCGAATCGATCATTCTTGGAAGTACCTTGACACTTGTGTGTGCTGAGTAGCTGTGGCAATGGAAGGCGTGTCGGCATCAGGGAACATCGGAGCGTCGAGCATGGTGATATATGAGCAGTGGCGAGCTCGGGTGTGGGAAACGAAAGAGGTGTCCGACCCCGACTACCTGCCAACCGAAAACGTCAACCTGTTTTTCGATATAGGTTACAAACAATTACGATATGCTGGATTTTTTGAAATCATCCGCCTGCACTGTTGCACAATCGTGCCTGTAGCCGCTAGCATTCCCACGCACAGAGAGCGACCTTCAACAATACTTTGAGCTTCGGTGGCGATTTTTTTACGATTCGCGATGTGGGCAATCTGGGCACCATGCTCATCTGCGTCGTCCAGGTCATGCTGTGCGGCTTCGACGTCGTCTAAGGTATGAGAAGACACCGTCACTGCCCTCGTCTGCTGTTCGTTCTTAGAGTGCGGGATGTGGGGCGCGGCGCAATTTACGTTGAACATGCTAGCGCAAGAAATGCTTGGTTGTTCGGGGGAGGCACAGACGGACGGATCGCCGGGAATTCATTGTTGTGTACTATTCGAACCTTTTTGGTATAGCACTAGTATTTACGTTCTATTACAAGCCTCCAGGTTTGAGTACTACCCCTCGCCGTCGAAACGTATCGGATCAAACTGGGAAGACGTGAGCTCGCTAACGCCCACAAAGCCATCGCACACATCTCCGATCCAATCGCAGACATATTTCTTGAATGCTGAAGGTCTGAGAACGACGCGGTCGCAGTCCTTGCCCTCCTTTATCGAATACGGGCAGACGTACGAAAAGGTTATCTCCCTCGTATCGTTTGCATGCTCAAAAGTCTCCCCGCTGGCATCAGAGATCAGAGTCTTCTCCAGCTCTTCTGGAGCAACCCTCTCAACTATTTCGCGCAACGTTTCGTGAATACCCAGCGTTGCTTTCGGTAACAAATGTGAAAGCACGTCAGTGAACATGGCGTGCGAAACTCCACCTTTGCTCAGAACCTTCAGCAACGCCGAGTGTATATCGCTCTCCTCTGCACCATCGTCGGATAATTTTGTCGCAATGCCCAGCGCTGTCCTCGCCAGTGCCACCTGCATTACGCAGCGCGTCGCGATCCAGGCATCGAGGCGGGCGAGCGTCAAAATTGATGCTACGCCAGCCCTGAGGCGCTCTTTTCCCAATCGTAGTCCAGCCCACTCCTTGTAAATATCCCGAGCGGTGTCAAAAACGAAAAAGATGTCAACGCCACTCTCTCCAATATTATCGCTCTCTGAATGCCCAGGCGGCACCACTGTACGCCAGTGGTCTAGGCTACCAGAGGTAATACAGTCAATACATGCTCGCATAATTTTGTCGATCCCGCCGCTGTCATCATCTGCAAACGCAATTCCCATATTTTTCACGTCTTCGCCAGCAGCATTGTTCAGAGCATGAATGATGTAGTCGACTGAGGCACTCTTCAGCTTGTTTTGAACCGGAATACAACTGACGTCCCACACCTTGGCCACCCTGGTCCAAACCGTTCGCTTGAGGCTGGACATATATGACGACGCCTTGTCAGCCACCTCCGCAGAGAGCTTAGATGCCCCTTGAATGCCATTGAAGATGCATGCGCCCGAAATCTCCTCCTTGGATGCTGCTCTCAGAGCACTGGTAAGCGATCCGCTTTCGAGAGCCATCTTGTATGCAGTGCGAGCCAGAATGGTAGGAGACAATTGCGGCGGTAGAAGTGCGCCGTTTGTAATGCCTAGCTTCGCCACATCGAGTGGTGGTACCGCCGCTCGAGTGCCGCCTCCCAGCGGTCCGATCCCATCGCCTTCAGCGATCTTCAGAGGCGAGGGAACCCATCGATAGTCTGCAATTCTTGGCGACTGCTCCATCGGAGTAAAGTTGCGCATGCAACGACGCGCAATGTCATCAGAGGCATATTTCATCACCACGACAAGGTCGCGTTGAAGCGGGGTGATTGTGTCAAGGAATGCCTCGTCCTTTTGACGCTTCTTCTTGGTCGCAATGACTGCGCGCTTGGCAGCGGCGGCAGCCTGGCGTCCTCCACGAGATGAACCTGCAACCAGGACCTCCAGCGCAGCCTTGGCATGCGAGAGCTCCATCACCTGCGCATTCAGCCGAGCAACCTCGATCATTAACGAATTGTTCTTATCACCTTGTAGCTTTTTCACTTCTTGCATTGTCTGCATATAAATGTGTTGCTCATCAGCCCTCGCTCTCTCACGGTTGAGCAGTGATGCGATCTGCCGCTGCCGTACAGCTGCGTCGACACCCGCGGCCGTGTCGACAGTCGACGCTCCGGCGAAAACAGCGGGGGGCGAAGAACTTCGGTCCGGGGGAAGGACATCTGTAGCGCGACTGAGGTTGGGGACCGTAGAATGCGAGTGTAGTGCCACGTTGGTGGCCAGAGGCCCGATTTCACTGTCTAGCCGCGTCGGGATCGCCGCGCTCAAGTCGAGAGCGCTACCATCTTCCTCCCTGCTCTCGGGCTCATGGCTTGAGATTCCGTGGCTTCCGCGGTTGGCTCTTTTCCTTTTACGAGTCACTGAGGGAAGTCCGCAATCAGCCACGGTTCTGGTCTCGGAAGCGAGGCCACGCCGCAATCGCTTGCTTCTCCGGACCGGTGACTCCGGTTTCTCATCCAGCCTCCCCCACCGGTGGCCCACAGTCATCAGGCAGGCCGAAACAGTGGTGCGCCGACGGACCTGAGGTTCAGACCTCAGGAGAATTGGTGAAGCTGCGTACGTACTCGTCCTCGCCAGACTACTCCACCGCAGAAAATTGCGCCTGCCTGAGGCACTAACTCAAGCTTTACGCCGGCAGTAAATTTTTGCTGGAGTAAATTGCTCATGACCGTTACAGAATTATGTAGCGATAGTTTAATTGCGAAACATTATAGTCAAATTTACGCTAGTAAAGTTGAAAGTTTTATTTGAAGCCCTTCTGTAGTCGACGACCATTGCTGCACGCGACGAGCGCGTCGGCACGTCAGAGGAAGGCGAGACAAGCCTACAAAGAGCTGCGCGACGGCGCTGAGTGAATGCGATCCAAGTTCGCCCGGTTCACATGCGGGATAGAGACAACAACTTTTTCAGCCCTTCCAATTTTTCCTGCGAGTCTATCGGGTGGCGTCCAGGCGCGACGTGTGGGTCGAGAAAGACGGGAGAAATACATGCGGCGCCGATCTAGAAGAATTTAGGGCGTGTGTATACTGGTAGCATTTCGCATCTGGCACGAATGATAGTACTGTACCAAGCAACAGTAGGATGAGTGTGGAACGGGGGGGTTTCGGGGTTTGTCGCTGCGATTGGGGAGACCAGACATGGTGCGTTTCAGGAGGGGGAGAGAGAGGAGGGGTGCGCGGGGGCCATGGTTTGCTGGCGCTGAGTAAGACCAAAGAAGGAGGGAGGCGATGCGGGAATCGGGAATGGTTTGTTGAGGCTTCTGTGGATGTGCCGCGGAGCGATGTTGACCGAGCTTCTACAAGTGGTACAGTTGTTATTGCGTAGAACGTCACAGCGAGAAAGGCAATGCGATAGGGAATGGGATTGTGTGTGCAGCTTGAGGACAGTTGGGCAAATGTTTATGGCTGCTCACGTGTACGCAGGTGCATGTGTGTATGATTTTTGCAACTGCCAGGCATTTTGCTTTCTGAAGAATCTTGCATCCTGATTACATCAGCTCTCTTGAGCGGGGAGGCATGAAAACACTTTATCACGATCGACATTGTGGGACGCTCTTTGTCTCGATTGACTCAGTCAGTGTCTTTTCAAGATTTTGACGAGCGGTCCGTATTCTCAGAGTTGTCCCAGCGGTTCCCATTGCAGTGCTAAGGCTGCGATTAAGTAGAAGGAGCATTACGGGTCGTGAGGTCTGTGATCATGCTGGTCTGCAGTGGAGTACCTCATCTTACGCATTGGCTGCCTAAATCGGTTGATGTAGAATCGATGCGTCTCCCATCCACTGCGGATGAGGGATGGTTGCGACCTCGTGCCTCCCAACTCATCATCGCAACGAACGACGTGAAGCAAGCCGCGGATTGAGCCGACATATTGCACATCAATGTAAGCGAGATTTGTCATTTCCGTAGACGTTTCAGCTTCGCACGCAGGTGCTCCTGGAGAAACAGTTTCATCTTCTCCCCTCACAGCCCAACGAAGTTTCACGCAGTTCAAGGCGCGGTCAACGGCATCGATTTCGTCCCCGTGAACACGATCGTAGTACCGAATGAAACAAATCTCGATGTCATCTCTCTTCACAGATGCCTCAGCCAGGAGGTGACCCCGTCGCGGGATTTTGATAGCGATAAAAGCCAGTACTTTCGCAATGTAGACCTTTCGAGGCACAATTCCGCCAGTGCCTCCCGGCGGATCGTCGCCACTCTCCTCAATCATGACATTATCCTGTCTCGCTACTTTGCTGCTGTAGTAGCTGTGTGACGAGACGGCACACTGCATCTCTCTGTCTCCATTGTCCATAGTTAAAATCTCAAAGTCGCCAGCGCCGCTCTCAGGCGCCTCACAGCCCTTTAACGTTGGGCACGGGAGGCCAGCAACAGATGCAGTAGAGGGTCTTCGCACAACAGAGTCAGCCAGTGGCCTGTGCTGCTCATGGATTGAATCAATATACCACTGCAAACGTCCGGGACCTCCGACATCTTCGCAAAGTTCTTGCACCGCAATGTTGGGTCCTAGCTCGCCTGAGTGCTGGAGAAGGCTGCCGCATGAACCTGCATGTGCATGAATCTCTGCCCACATCATTGTGTCGCCCCCACCAGACAAGCCTGCAGCGTCCTCACGCACCATCTCCTGTTTGATCTTTGTGAGTGATTCCGTCCTTCTGCGCTTACCCATTAGCTTGGCGATGACGTCCTCCCTGAGCGGAAGCATCGGGGTGCTCATCGACCTCGCACTGGCCTCTTGAGCTCCTTGAGCAAGCACCAAGCGCCGCATTGCCTCTTCCTGCCTGGTGTCTTTGCGTTTCGAAGTCTTGTCATATGCTGTCTTAAACAGTTTGTGGCTTGCCTCGTACGAGTCCGCGCTTTAGTTTGATAAGCTCCCACACATCTTGATGTCTGAGACAAGGTGTCGAAGAGCATGGAATTTCGGAAATGCCATACCACTTGCCTGGTACTTGCCAAACACCTCGATTGCTTTGTCCTGGAAATTTGAGATCTGGTCGGCGAGCGCGTCGAGCTCAACTGCGGTGAAGCCAGGCTCCGAGAAGCGGGAGGTAGCTGTAGCCACCAGTTCTTGGTAAAGGACGCAAACAGTCGTCAAAGGAGACTTATTAATAGTGCCACAAAGCCTGTCCAACAGAGCAAAGACGAATGGCATGACTTGATCAATGCCGGCGAGGTCTTTGGCCTCAAGCATGGCAACTACCCCTGTTGATGTGAAGAACCCAGAGAGCTCATCGTTTGTCCCGGACTTCGTGAAATCAAACTTAAGCCCCACGCAGGGCGATTCTGCCTGAATACGCTTTAGAAACGCGTTACATCTTTTCAATACCTCGACTCTAGCCGACTTGAGCTTTCTTGGACCTCCTTTGGAATTCAGCAGCTCTGTCGTGCTTAGCAATGGATCTTTCAACATTTCGCTCGCACAGACCTTAAGAGTCCGTGATAAACCCAGGAAAAAATTATGCAATGTTTCAAAACGCAGCAGTCTCGGCAGTGCCAGTTCTTCGGTTAGATCCATGAACGGCCACTTCAAAAGGGCAGGGCGAACCGTCGTCACGCCCACCAGTCTCATGTTTTCTTGTAGAGACTTCTTTCTCGCCGTATCACAAGCCTGCTCAGCGACTTCGAATTTATTCAATCGCTGCACAGTGTCCAAGATATTACGTGGAATGCAAGGCTCTTCCGAGGCAAGATCGAGCTTCGCAGTGTACCCCCGAGGGCAGTGCCCACCGTGCCCCCCACGTCCAATGCTTCGGGCATATCCGCAACATATGAGGTTAGAACAGGGTGGCATTTTCGGACACTTCCCTCTCCATCTGCTACGATTATTCCAGTGCGCGATACATCCCAAAGCGGAAGCAAGGCCTCCTTGATTGATGCCTGAAATACACGGCTCTTCGATAATCGCCGCTCTTGGACTGAAACTCTTTCTGGCATTACAAAAGTCTGTTCCTCTTCCTGGCGGCACCAATATTCCTTGTCATCGCCGGTAGAGTTGGCAACATTAATTGCAGCCCGCACGAATTCAACTGGAAAGTACGCAACGATAGTGTCGCCGTTGGAGATGAGCTCCTGTCGGATCGTCTGAGTCATGTTCAGAGAGCAGATATGGAAAGGCAGGAAGGAGTGAGATCCGACTTTCAAAGTCTGGCACGATTTGTCTGAGTAAGCTTGAATCGCTCCGACGAAGCCGTAATTATCAATCCAGAATCCACCGCCATCGCCACTGATGATGAAGTCCTTTATCAGAGGAACCACGTTTTCTATAAGAGCGCAGCCCATCGTGTGATTGTAAACTCTTACATTGGCGCGGTTCGTTTCTATGAATGGATCGAAGAAGAGCTGGTGTGACTGAGCTTTTGCAAATTGGCGCTTGAGAGAATCGACTGGCGAGCGGAACCAGCCAACTCCATACACGTTGCAGTTCTTGGGGTCGTAGATGGTCTGCTGCTTGAAGTTCAGATCCGCGAGCCAGCATTTAGCGTCCTATTCTGCTTTCTGGCGCATTTCCTGAATAGATTCGAAGCCGATCCTGAGTAAGCTTGCATCAAATGACTGATGTTGGAGGAGATTGATGATTGTGTTCGCCTGTCGATCACCACCTTTGTCGCCGATCTGCAGCACCACATTTCGCAGTGCGTGAACCACCTCTTCCTTCGTCGCATCCTCAGCTTGCGACTCCTCTACACCTGACGTATCAGCTGCGGTTGCCTCTGCCTGTCGTTCATCCTGCCCTGTTGCATCCAGTGCGAAATGGGGCGAAAAAGTTTTGTTAAGGCCGGCGGCTGGCAGGATAACATTCGAATCTTGCGCTGCCAGTCGGATCCTATCCTCATACCGCTCTTGCAAGGCACGACCGGTGAGTTGGAAGCTCCCACGCAAACGACGAGACTTCACGGGTGGCGGTGAGTCAGAAGCGTCAGCCTCTTGTGCCTCAGCTTCATCTACTGCTGCCTGCTTGCATTTTTTCTTGTGGGCTCCTAGGTAGGCCTGCCTTGGGAAACTGTCTCTGCAGTACGGGCAACAAACAGAAACGTGGTGCATGGCGCAGGCACAAGCTTCGTGAAGAAGCTGGCCCTGCTGTTGATGCTCTTCCACATGGGCTTGCCGGTGAGTGGCAAAAAAACTGAGCAAGAGCATCATGATCTGCTTGAGGTCCAAAACGTGGGAGGGGTGCCTTTTGATTGGCCCAGTAATCTGCCAAAATGATTTCATTCAAGGGTATTATTGAAATCGCCCGGCGGCTGGTCGCCATCCCACGCGAGCTTTGCGTTGCACGGCCGACAGCGCTAGTGCCAGCGCGATCGGTTTACGCTTTTGGCTTGTGAGGATGACGCATGGGCCCCTGAAGCGACTTCGCCAAGCATACAGAGACGAACAGGTACTCGGACGTCAGTGTTCGTACGATACGAACAAACCGTCCGTGAGGCACTACCAAGCCCAATAAGGCTGCATGGGATGCAGTCTCTTTCGCGCCTCTACGCTACACGCTCAGCTGTGCAATAGACAGCCGTGTACGTGGCGTAGAGGCGCACAACAAAACATATCAAGTTAGTATGTATCAAGCTGTGCAATCCTGCGACGCTCCGTCGACTGGCCACTGCAAGTGGAATCAGCTATCCAGCGCCCCCGGACGTTGAGGCATTTGATTATGCCATGGACTTGGAGTTAGAATATCTACAAATGGTTCGAGCTGCTACAATCTAGATGACTCGAAGCGGACTCTCCCGTACTCTCGCAGCATTCATTTCAAAATTGCTTTAGCGATCAAGTGCTTTCATTATGCTGACTACATATGATTCCTTGCTAACGGTCAATGCTAAAGTGTGAGACTCTCGAAGTTTGGTGTTTCGTTCTCAGAATGCATAGCCAGTTGTTACAACTCACGGTACGTACAAATCGATCTTTCCACTACGACAGAGTCTTTGTTCAACTTACGGCGTCGGCCCAGGTCCTTGCTGACAGACTGCCAGTGTGTGAACACAATCTCATTTAGTCATGCACTGCTTGCAACCGTCACGGTGAGGAAGACACGATTGTGTGTCTGCTGGACTGCGTACTGGATGAAAGGTAAGTGAGGTCTCCATCTGGCGGACTCTTTGCACGTCTCACAAGTGTACCCTACTCTTTACTGACTCTTTTAGTACGCCTATCGACAACCACAAGGAAGTTCTATGTTCGTCGAAATTTTCGCGATTTGACGTTTCCTTTGCATTTCGCGTAGCCCCCTGCTGCTACAACTGTGCACAGTTGTCGGCCACGAAGACACTCCATGGAGTGTCTTCGTGGCCGACGCAGAGAGTCATGGAAGGCACGAACAAAGTTTCTCCGACTCAATAGTTCAATTCGACTTGACTTGACGCAACAAAGGCTTTGCTGGTGCGCCACTAGCATTTCAGCATTGGAACGATCTTGGGATGCGCCGTGCACCATTATAGTGCATGATGCCGCCGACAGCTGTCCGGCCCCGCTCCGGCCGGCCACTCTTAGCGCTTTGCGAGAGACCGCGAACGGCGCTCCATAGCCAGAAGCACACGACACCGCCTGCCAAAAAAGTGTACTAGCGGAGCGGGCGGCGGGCTCCACTCGCGACCGCCACCATCCCCAGCAGCTGCAAGCGCGAAAAGATTTGCCTCGACGTTCGGGTCTTGTATTGTAGTGTCGTAAACTATGCAAGTCTCCTCCTTTAGTTTATGCTCGTAGCATAAACTAAAGCAGGAAACCTGTACGGCTAGAGCGAAAGAAAACCGCCCAGTAGACCCATGCAAGCCTATGCAAAGGTCAATGCAAGCCCATGCAAATAGCCAAATCAAGTACATGCAGAAAGCCCATGCAAGGCCATGTATATGGCCAATGCAAGCCTATATGCAGATGGCCACGCAAACCCGTGCAAAAATCCCTTCCAAGCCCATGCAGATTCCCAATGCGATCCCATGCAAAATCCCATGCAAGCCCATACAGGTGTCCAATGCAAGCCCATGGAAAATCCCATGCAAGCCCATGCAGATTCCCAATGCAATCCCATGCACATGGCCAATGCAAACCCATGAAAGCCCATGCAAATTACCAATGCAAGCCCATGAACCAGGCCATGCACGTCCACGCAATCATGGCGCATTTCTCCGCATAGGAAACACTTGGGAAATTTCTGCTCGTGCAAGTATGGGTAAATCGCCATGCATGCATTGGCTTAGCATGGGCTTCGTATGGGAAAGTTTAGACTATCAGAAAAACAGACGTCATGGAACCCAGACGCAAGGGCGAGTACTCAGAATAAATGTCATTGCCGCCTGCCGTGAAGTACTTCATCAGAAGATCATCGATCGCGGCGTTTGTAACTGTCAAAACCAAGGCCCTTCCAGTTAGGAGATCAGAAACACTAGAATGCCGATTCCTATCATCTCTAGAACCAGGAATTAACAAAGAACCGAGAGATTTTCGAGTTGTGGCCCAGACAAGAATCGTGACGACGTGAGACTTGCCAGTACCGGGCGGGCCTTGGCAGAAAAACATCGATGATGAAAAGTTCACGTCTCCCTTTCTCCCTGGACCAGTCGAGTTGCCAATATCGCACCACCACCTTTGTGCGCTCTGGGAAACAAGATGGTATGCTGTGACATGAGAACACCACGACACAAGAAACTGGAGCTGACTGTCGTTGACTGTGGTTTTCATAGCCCGGAGGACTTTAAAAATCGACTCACGGGCATACCGGAGAACTGTTTTGGCAACAGCACAGGGGTCGACTGACAAAACGGGTCGATGTTGAACGCTGGTTTGATGTAATGCTTTCCGTATGGTTAAGCAATGCTTATTTGCATTTTCCTGCACGAAGCGCCATTGAAAATTCGAAACCATGTCCCAGAATCTCTGCGTATACGAGCGAACGAGAGAAGACGGGTCCGACAATCCAAGAATCTTGAAGCGATCCAATTTGAAAAAACCCTTCCATATTGCAATGAACGATTTCGAGTATTGACGGATGCTTTCAGTTCCAAGTGTTTGGATGAAAAGCCTGTTTTCCATGTCCCTATTCTTCGAGAACGAGAGTAAATTATGGAAAACCCCGAATTGCAAACCACCTTCTTCGTTGTTTAGGATGGCAACTTGAACCATTCGAGTTTCTGCGTTTTGCTGAACATGTGTGGGGTTTTCCAAAAGTATCCCGAAACGCGTTTCGGTTGCATCCTTGTCAAGATGCGAAAGAGCCACGAAGTCTAGTTCCATGAAGTCAAAAGTACGTCCTCTGGAATCTTTAGGACTCGCTTTCCACTAGGGCTCCATACCAATTTGTACGACACCTCCACTTCTATCAGGTTCGAAGTTGAAAGCTTGCCATCCCTTCCGTCAGTTGGAAAGCATATCTCCCCGATTGCAAGTGAAGAAGAAGTTTTCCAGGTTGGGTACGAGTACGATTGTGGGCTTTTACGGATGTCCAGCACGTTCCCAGCCCAGCGGACTGCTCTCCCAGAATTGTCCGTAACTGTCTGGCCGATGGAACTGTACTGAAACGGAAACGTTGCATCCTTTCTTCTTTTCGGAATATTCACCACCTCAATACACGCGACATTAGGAATAGACGCAATTCTCATACTCCCAAGAACAATTGCATCTCGCAAACGTTCGAGTCTGAAAACGTCTGATTTCGACATGTTTGAGGTCATCCAACCGTGCTGTTTCCACTGCAAGAAGGAATTAAAGGCTCCCGTGAAAACTAGGTGGTTCCTTCTTGAACACGCCGTTTTGCACCTTCTTGCTTCTGGGTGGCGGAAATGCAGCACACTGAACAGGAGTTCAAAGACGCATGGTACATATATCACATCATTTGGTGAAAACGTTTCATGGTGCCTCACCATAGTGTGAGCAGAGTCACTAATCGTCACCGACAGTTCCGGACTGAACGATTTCGATGATGCCAGGCCTTCATTCGATTTCTCCGGAACTTGAGTTCTTCTGTCTTCAGTCGTCTTCTTCCGAGCTTGAGTTTGGAGGTCTTCTTTAAGATCAATTTCGATTCTCTTCAATGCTTCATCTTTGTTTGGCGTTTCTAGAACAATGGCCTCTTCCTGTTCGGGCTCATGATCAAGATCCTTTAAAGAGGCCAATTTAATCTCCGCAGGGAGCGCTAATCCGTGAGATGCAGCAAAGCATTGATTGGAGAAAGAAAAAAGCTTCTGTACGCCTTTCAGAGTGGCACTACCAACTGCACAACCAAGAACAGACTGCATTCGGTCTTCGATAGCAGAAAGCGTTTCGGCAAATACCCCATGCGGTATTTCTCGAAGAAGGAAGGGTGAGGGCACGACGGTGCTTTTTGACGTTTGCACAGCCCTTGCGGTATCTTTCTTGTATCCTTGAGCCACACGCGAGGCCGAAGCGTTCATGATTCTTACGCCGAGTTCCAATGAAGATCTCATTCGCATGAATGTGGTCTTCCCGAATGTTTCTTCTGATACAAATTCGGAGTTTTGAACAAAACGGCCTGAATTACGATGCGGCGCATGCTCTAATTCGACGAAGCCGATGTTTTCGAACTGGATGGCCAGTGCTTTGTCTTTTTCGGAAGCAGACATAGACGAATCGGAGACGACAAGGTCCACGCATTGCAAAGTGTATTCCACAATGGCGACGACGTGGACGCTTATCTCTTGCATGATGACTCGACTTCGTGAGCTGAACTTCTTCGAAATATGCTTGGAAGACTTCCTACTTCCTTGAAAAATGTAGAAGAGCTGACGAACATATTTTTGAAGCGGCGATGCTTTCGAAGAATCTCCCTCCTCGCCGATAGTGATCTTCGAACAAGAACCGGCGTTGAAAAGAAGGTCACATGCTCTACACCAAACTTTCGACTGTGGATAGGTTCGCATGGCAATGAATATGTGCTCCGATGCATCTCCTCCCGGCAGAGCATAACAGCAATCCACGGCTTGCAGTATTGCCCCCATGCTTAACGACAATACAGTTCTACTGAGCCCTGGGCGAATCTTGGGGCCTTTTTTGACCTTATCGGCATAAAGAACCTTGAACTTGGTTTTCAACAATACTTTTTCAGATTCTTCGCGCATCGGAATTTTCTCCCTGTCTTTCCCGCATGCGTTCCAAAGGCAACTATTAATCCAATGGTTGCATATCTGAAGAAGGTCCGCGGGAGACTTTGATTCTATAACAGAGTCGAGCTCGATGCGATAGTAGTTTTCATCGAGCTCGTCTGTTATGGAATCTAACGAGCATTTCCGTGTGCGCTTCCCAGCAGTCGGACTGCGCTGTGGCGTTGAGACACCCTTGCGTATGAGGAAGGAATCGTATTTCAACGCCACTTCGTGCTGAAGGTTGTGTAGCATGTCCAGCAGCAGTTCTCTCCTCTCCTCCTTGTTTGATTGCAAGGGAATGTTGTGCAGATGTTGCCAGAAGTATAGTGCGACAATTGGTCCACAAGTCACATGGCCGGACGGCTGATCCTTCTTTTTGTGATGCGATATGTCGAAATGTGCGCTTCGATATTCGACTCGGAAGAATTGAGTCCAATTGAAAGAAGACAATCTTGAACCAGCCTTGACACAGCTTTCTTCACAACGCCTATTTTATGTGTTGTGTAGAGAGCAAGGCTGTCATAATGACAAGCCTTGATAGCTTTCAGAGGCGAGCATTCAGAGGCCTCCCTCTCGACGCATGACAAAAATTGAGAAAGACCCTCGATGACGACTAGGGAGAAGTGCTCTCGAAAGTGAAGTGGCACGTAGACAACGACATCCTTTTTGAGAACTGCTTCTGCCGTCTTCCGACTCATAGAGTAGCCTAGGGGCATGGAAGGTCCATCTTGGCCGCAAATGTATGCACTTGAGCGATGGATGATATCGAATAAATAATGCTTGGCCGGATCGTACTTGCTGAGCCCCACCGAAGACATGAACCACAAAAGAGCATCCGAAGAGATGAAAGCATGGGGTTGCTTCAATATCTCTTCGCAGTCAGTTTTTGTTAGAAACTGACTGTGTCCATTGAGAGTTTTGAACGAGAGGACAGAACTGCTACTCGAATTATCTCTTTGGGGGGGCCTCGAATCGCCGCTGGCGGGAGTGATGGACTTGTCGTTCCCGTCTATCACCTCAACCGAAGAGCCCGAAGAAATCATGTCTATCTCTTCTTCGGAGGTTTTTATGGCGGTATTCTTCGTATTTGTCTTCTTTCCTTGGGTCTTCTTTCCTTGGGTCTTCTCTCCTTGGGTCTTCTTTCCTTGGGTCTTCTTTCCTTGAGTCTTCTTTCCTTGATTCTTCTTTTTTATCACATCCATGTAGTCCTTGCTCGACTTGTCAATGTTGATTCGAATTGACTTCAAAGGAGGTAGCGGGATTTCGACTGCTTCTTCACTTGATGTGTTCCCATCGGTTTCCGTTCTTTCTCCGATTTCTTCTGCAAAGTCCAATCTCCTGCGCATTTTTGTGTGTTGAGGTGGCCTCACCGCGGACATCATCACAATGCTCTTATTCGGGTGAGGAGATTTGGATATTGGTGGCTTAGGTGACCTCGGCGACCTACGGATCCTTTTCTTCCCCTCCGCATCGCCTGTCGGAGGAGAAGAGCTGCGCTTCTTCAATTTTCGGGGGGACGTGTCGGAAATTGCGAACAGCGGCCGCAGTGTGCGACAATCCTAGCTGAAGATCGAAGATGCCAATTAGGCTATGGAAGAAATTTGACGGAGAGGGAGAGAACCGAGAAAGTGTGGATGTATTAGGAAACAAGGTAGAGGACGCTTGATCGCAGAGATGTAAAGGAATCCCAAGTCGAAACAATGGAATTGCCAAAGGTCGCAAACTCGAAGGATTTCTAAAATTGAGTTCAAACTGAGACGGTATCAGCACCAGAATCCAATATCCAAGCTGCTCTCCACTCGGGACGTCGCTCTGCAATAGGTCTTACGCGCTACAGAAAGGTTGTGAAGGGTGCAAAATTCCGGTAAATCCGGAATTATATTCAGGCTCTGGCGCGAAGAACTGCACAGAACGCTCATTTTCCGATCCAACCCTTGAAAAAAGTGAGTGAAAATCATTCGAAACTCATTTTGAGTTTCGGGTCCCTTTTTCAGGTGTTCGAAACTCATTATGAGTTTCGAGCCCCTTTTTTTGGTACTCAAAACTCATTATGAGTTTCGAATCCCTTTTTTTGGTACTCGAAACTCAAATGAGTTTCGAACCCCTTTTTTGGTACTCGAAACTCATAATGAAGATACCGTACGCGTCAACAATTGCAGGCGATTCAGACATAGATAGTTGACAACGACGGCGTAGCAGATAGAAAGAAGAAGATCGTACGAGTGAGTCAGCATTAATTTCTGGGTCCTTTATCACTTTTTTCTCTCCCTAATTCTAGTTATGCATTCTTAAATAGACGCTTCTTCACTTGAATGCCTGCACTGCTCTTCCGCTATGTCCTGCTAACTCCATCGCTGCAGGCGCCGCATTCGCAAGTATTCGGATTATCTGTCACCCTCGCAATCGCATGCGTGCGCGTTCGTTTATGTAACCCTCCGTTTGCTCCTAATTTGGCGCCCAGCTAAGGGAAACGTTTTCACACCATGACGAAAGTGTTCGGGCGAACAGTCGAGATTTGCTGGTCATGGTTCCATGTACAGATGTTTATAATTAGGTGTTATTTTTTGTTAAAATTACAGATGTTTATAATTAGCTGGTCATGGTTCGCGAACCATGACCAGCTAATTATAAACATCTGTACATGGAACCATGACCAGCAAATCTCGACTGTTCGCCCGAACACTTTCGTCATGGTGTGAAAACGTTTCCCTTAGCTGGGCGCCAAATTAGGAGCAAACGGAGGGTTACATAAACGAACGCGCACGCATGCGATTGCGAGGGTGACAGATAATCCGAATACTTGCGAATGCGGCGCCTGCAGCGATGGAGTTAGCAGGACATAGCGGAAGAGCAGTGCAGGCATTCAAGTGAAGAAGCGTCTATTTAAGAAATGGTTCGCGAACCATGACCAGCAAAATGTGGACTGTTAATATTTTGTTAAAATTACTGACATTTGTAATTTGCTGGTCATGGTTCGCGAACCATGACCAGCAAATCCCGACTGTTCGCCCGAACAGTGCTTTGGCTAAATTTACTTGATTACACTTGTTGCTGTCCACGTCGATCAGGAACACCACCACGACATCTACGACAATGACCATCCCATTATTGCAACTGACCCGGATGACGAACATGATTCTCTATTCCAACCTTCCTCCCTTCCTCCCAAAGACGACTTTCCGCATCCTACCAACAACACAAAACAAGGAACAACAAAACAAGTAACCTCCTGACATCTGCAGCATAGCATTAAGGGCATCGATTTGCTCAGGGGTGAAGGCAGTTGGCGGAAGGATTTTATTGAACTGTTAAGCAAGAATCACCATCGCTTGCATCGCTTTTGGTCTGGAAATCGTCGTCGTCATCATCAGCACTGGCATTCCATTCGCTGTCTTCATCAATCTCAGCATTGGCATTTCTTTCGCCGCGGCTTCTATCCACATCATTTCCGTCCTTATCATTGTGCTCTCCCGCCAATGGCCCAATTCTGGCAGCGGTCCTTTCTATCCTATTCTCACCTTCTGTCCCCTTTTCGCACAGCTCCTTCTCGATTATTTCCAAAACATCGTCCCCTTCGAACCTCACCGAATCCCCGAAGGCAAATACTGCTGATTCAGGGAGAGATACGTCTTCTGGAATGAAATAGAGGTGGTAGCGAGTGGTGAGCTTATCTGATAGGCGACTTTCATAACCTGCGCCAGCATGCGTTGCATAACCATGACCGACAAATACGGAGAAGGGGGGAACGGTGAGTTTGCGTATTGTCAAACCTCTTGACAGGTGTCCCAGCTCAACCACGGACTTGAATACAAACTTATGAGAGTACTCACAGAACCAGATAGGGAAGGGGACATTACCGTCCACCATGAGGAAGTACCCCGAGCACTTATCTTGCTCATTCCGACTTCGCACCTGAAAATAGTTGTGCGGTACTTGGCGAGGGCAATTCTTGCCAGTTAAAAGCAGGCGTCCGCCTGTCACCGGCGTGCGCATCTTTCCAAACACTCCATCTGTGAGCCCAATCAGTACAGCCAACTGCCCCAACCATGCATCAAGCATAGCTCAACGAACAGAGGCCCACACATTTTCTGGGTTTTCTTCGGTTTCTTCCATGAGCGACATCCTGGTGCTGGAATAACGGGCCTTGCCTTCGTTCCGGGATTTCTTATCACCTTCTGACTCCCCCAAGTTGACCATCGGGTTCCAAAGAGTGCGATTCTTCTCCTTTTTCAGCGCATTCTCTCCTGGAAACGTTGAAAGATAGTGGTCGAATAGCTCCTGAATACCAGTGTCCGTGTTCACAATGCTAAGAGGGGGTTGCCGGGCCTGTATCACTTCTTTGGCCAGCGAGTGTGGTTCTGCAAAACCTTCCAGTATGCAGAACCCACGCTCCTGCAGTAGCATTCCTTTCCTCATAAAGTATGCCCCACCTTCGCCTTTCTCAAAGGACGACGTTACCGTATCCCAATCTAGCTCACTTTCTGAGTCACCCAAAACGGGGTTTGCCTGCCTCACTGATTCGAGGTGCTGCTTTTGAGCAGCCACGAGCCAGGCCACTCGATGCATATAGGTCAAATCTTCAACGTCCACAAAATTGTGAGCTCTATGACCTAAGGGAATATGCAAAGCTTCTAGCAATGGAGTGTGGTGCAATTCGCCTCCGTCGGCTTGCACTTTATTGGCAATAGAGACGACTTCGGAGGGAGTCCTCAGCAGGGCATCTTTCCACCAAGGGTCAACCTCACCAGGGTAAACGGGTGCATCTCTGTAACCGACAGGGAGCAGAGGAGGCAAGAAGTCATCGAAAGGCACTTCAGATTTGCGTAGGAGGGGCTCACGAGACCCGTCCGTATCAACAATTTCGATCGGAGGTCGGACAGGTTGGACAGAAAGCGGTGTGTTCGTGGCAGTCTGCTTGGCCCAAGTGGCCTTCTTCTTCGCCTTCTTCTTCGCCTTTGGACGGGATTCAGTCGTGGTGAAGGCTTTAATAGGAGGTGAAGGAGGAGGTGAAGCTTTCCGCTTACGACCACTGCGACGAGATGGGGCTGGTTCGGGAGATGATGTGATGGGCGTCCTCGAGCCTGTTTTCGCGGGTGACAGCACGAGTGTCTTCGCACCGCCAGAGCCACTTGACTTGACGACGACGGAAGATGGCACTGCCGCTGTAGAAGTCGATGCACCTGCCGCTGGCGCTGCCTTGGGCTTATTCCCGGCTTGTTTCGGCTCGAAATGGGAGAAAATCCTTGAACCAAAACGTGAGGATCTCTGCGAGTTCTTATCTTCATCTACCTTCTTGCTGGAAAACAATCTCATACTGTTCACGGAAAGATCACCAATGGAACTTGTCTTGTTTTTTGGTTGCTTCACTTATACTTCTAGGAACTCCGAAAAGGACAGTCGTCCTGGAATGCCATATAGGTTGAACTTACGGCGACAAATCTGGTAAAGTTCCATAGCCGTTCCAAAGAAGGGAGTTGCGTCAAATGCCCCTGAAGATGCAGGGTTGCGGACATATGCATGTATGCTATCCAGGAAGAGCATAACACCGCACTCATCGACCTCGTAAACTTGCTGTGGTCAAGATGCACAGCCCCAATCTTCGGTCGCTCATCGGGTTTGAAGGACAACAGCCTATCAAATGCACGGGGATATTTCGCGAAAATCTTGGCAATCCTTGCGTAGCGGCGATACGTGGGCTTCTTCATGTTCGGAATAATCTCCGATGTGCACATCTCTGCGGCAACATTCGACGGCCTTACTTCATCGACGGTGAGGCCAGTTTCTAATGCGAAAGACTTGAGATAGGACAGGACACCGTGAATATGTTCTTCCAAGCTCTCGAAAAGACGCACTGTCGATGCTACCTGATTCCGATGGGAGCCAAGGTGAAGCATCTCGGTGCTGTTCATTTCCTTCCCATCACGGCGAAGAATAAGCACCATACGGAGCGGTTCATGTAGCCATTTCAGCCTGGGTTCGTCACCTCGAGTATGCAATATATTCTTCATACTCTGTCGACGATGAAGACCATCGACAACAACCGCACGTATATCACCCTTCAAATACCTTGAGACGACCTCACTACCGTGCCCATCATCGGCCAACCAATTTTCCATGACGAGGCCACCAAGGTCCACATCACCCACATTCGGGTTCTCAACACGACGAATAGTTATTGTCATCAACCCGCTTCCGTAGTCGTAGCCGTAGGTTATGAAGCCCTCCTCAAGCCGTTTGACATACTTGGTTGCAGTATTCCGAAGTGTACAAGGTGGCTGGAGAACTTGGGACAGCATAACGCTCACTTCCACTCTCACGTAGGCAGACATGTCGTAGCAGCGGATATTGACATCTTTTCCATGCTCAGCGAGCTCGATCGTATCGCCTAGATCCTCATCTTCTGGTGCGGCAGGAACCATTTTGTCAACGTCAATCACTGGCGCAGGCATAGCAGGGGTAACTTCAATGGCTTCGTCACCTTCTGGCGCACCCGGATATGGCTGCGGCACAGGCGTCGCAGCGGTATCAAATGGCATTTTTCCTGCTTCTTCGGGTTTCGGTCTTTGGTCAGCTGGCCTCGGTGCGGGTGGTAATTCACACGAACTTTTCAGACCGGAAGGATTGTTCTCTTCTTCGGCCTGAGCTTCTACTGGAATCATCATCCTCGTATCCCAGGCGTAGAGGCCAGCAGTGTGCAAATCACATAATTTTTCAGGTGGTCCCTCACCTCCTTTGAATTTGTAGGGATAGGGATGATTACTTGCATTCGTCGTGAGCGATGCACCCGTTACGACCACGAGGTCTTGTTTCGCGGTTTGGGGAAGTTTATGCAAGTGTAGTCTGCGTTGCACAATTTCACTCTCGTCCCCAGCTGTAGACAGTTTCGCAGTCCCCACTTCCATAACTGCATCTCTCACAACTGCGAACAGCTTGACATGGACGCCCTTCTTGATGCCACAAGTTTCTAAACCCTTGCCATAGTCACGTCCGAGGACTTTGCGGACAAGGGCTTCGTTAAGGGCACTCCCTGTTGCACCACTGCTTCCGGTACGGGCACCGCTACGTCCACGGTGTCGAGATCTTCGACCACGCGTAGTTGCATTTGGCATGGTTTTCACAAGGGTGTACTTAACGCGGAAGACTGGCTTTCCTTGCGAGGGATAGGTAGATCAGCGGGGAAGACAAATGTGATAGAGACGCAAAGAGATGGATGAATGGGGGGTCCCGAATGAAAGCTGTCCGTCGCGCCAGGCCGTTAGGAAGAGATGAGGTGCGACTGGCTAAGGGCCTGGCTTTTTTACCCGATTCTACGGATTTTTACGGATTTTTACCACCTGGGATGGTGGTACTTCGCAGGCTTCGTCCCACTTTGAAAAAGTGTTCGGGCGAACAGTCGGGATTTGCTGGTCATGGTTCGCGAACCATGACCAGCAAATTATAAACGCCTATAATTTTATCAAAAAAGTAACAGTCCATATTTTGCTGGTCATGGTTCGCGAACCATGACCAGCCCAGTATAAACATCTGTAATTTTAACAAAAAATAACAGTCCAGATTTGCTAGTCATGGTTCGCGAACCATGACCAGCAAATCTCGACTGTTCGCCCGAACACTTTCGTCATGATGTGAAAAACGTTTCCCTTAGCTGGGCTCACAAAGAAACGGCTACACTTAACCAAGAACCACAAAACGTAACGTCACAGGTGAGTACATGAACTGTCTATTCTACGGTCAAGAGTTCAGACTCAGAATGAGAATTCTCTCAAAGCAAATGCATACTGCGCATGCTTCGAGATCATCATCATTCCCCTGAGCCGCCTCTTAGGGGCGCCTTAGGGTCGGAGAAGGTACTGTACTGTGCCTACGTATGTATTCTCATTTTGAGTTTCGAGTACCAAAAAAATGGGACTCGAAACTCATTATGAGATTCGAACCCCCAAAAAAAGGGACTCGAAACTCAAAATGAGAACTGCTGCGAGGCATGACCAGGGGGCGCTTCAGGGGCGGAGCAGGTACTGCACTGCGCATACGTACAGTATTCTCATTTTGAGTTTCGAGTACCAATTGCATCCGCTCATCCCGGCGCCTCGCTCTATGTCATACTTCGCCTGTGCCTGTGCCACCGCAGGTGCCTAGCACGAGGTCTTCAGACAAAGCCTGCGACTCCCAGTTGCACGTCAGAAAGGGGTCCCGGATAATCGGTATTCCTCCCGACACGCCGAGATAAGGTACGACTTCCCCTCAGATAGTTTTCGTAGCTAGGGGCCTGGCTTTTTTACCCGATTTTACGGATTTTACGTATTTTTACCACCTGGGATGGTGGTACTTTGCAGGCTTCGTCCCGCTTTGAAAAAGTGTTCGGGCGAACAGTCGGGATTTGCTGGTCATGGTTCGCGAACCATGACCAGCAAATTATAAACGGCTATAATTTTATCAAAAAAGTAACAGTCCATATTTTGCTGGTCATGGTTCGCGAACCAAGACCAGCTAATTATAAACATCTGTAATTTTAACAAAAAATAGCAGTCCAGATTTGCTAGTCATGGGTCGCGAACCATGACCAGCAAATCCCGACTGTTCGCCCGAACATTTTTCCGAAGCATACCCTTTTCTTCACTACGCCGTCTCTAACAGCCCATCCAGTCCTTACTTTTCCAGACTTCACGGAACGGAAACGCCGGAACAAGATTTCGAGTCCGTTTCGGATAAGCTATACCTGCGGAAATCTTCTGGGCTTCGCCTTTCAACTCATTGTAAAGGCGTGGACATCCTTGGCGAAGAAGATAGGCCTCGACAGCTGCGAGTCAATGATTTCCCGGTACGTTCTCTTCAAGGAATCAAGTGGAACCTTTATGGTTCTCGGTGAGAGCGACAGCGGCTTTGCGCCTACGTCACAGAGCAATACATTCCGGGGACACCGAAACGCCGCGATGGATTTGAAGCTTGCGGATCGTACTGCTTGGAAGAGGACCAAGGAGCAAGATTACGCGTTTAGGGAACTCACTGCTATGCTATTTCACCACTTGAAAGGTTTCTACGCATTAGTACCTATACGAATGTGCGGAAGACACGGACTGGGAATTTGTCAAGAAGTACAAGTGCGAGAAGAAAGACACCGTTGCTCCCGTTTTCGCTTCCTTATCTGCACCTACAAAAGCAGCGATAGGGTATGTTGACAATGGTGTCACAGCTATTGACGTCGATTCTATGGGCAATACTGAAAACACCTTTGATATAGGCGCAATGGAAGCATCGCAGGACGAAGATGAAGAAGGAGTTATCAAGGAAGAAGGTAATAGGGTCCCTATGGATCCTCAGGATACCAGACCAGAAAAGCGTCATAAAACGTCTGGAACAAGGGGTGAAGAGCGGTATCAGTTCGCCTACGACAGGGTCATGAAGACGATGAGTGCTTTCTGTCGCATTCACGACGTCCCAATGACCGATGCCCTTGAGACAGATGCCGAAGAGAGTGGTTTCTACCTAGATGGAAAGGTGCAGCTCATCTTGACAGACCCTCTCTATAACACGCGCAGGGAGGTGGAATCTCCCAACTCCAGCCATGACAAGCTTTCCGGATCTGACATGTTGGAGTGTGTTGCTATCTTCGACCGTGTTCTCAAACCGGGTGGACACGGGATTGTCTTCTGCTCAGCCCTCCAGTTCGCAGAGTGGTATTTCATGCTTAAGAATCATAAGCGCCTCAAGAACGGTATTGATGAAGATGATGCCTCACAGCCTTTGAGACAAGTCTACGAGAAGGTATTCAAAGTTGAAAGAATTCCCCTCAACTTCGTACGGGCACCGGGTCACTACTTCCAGAAACGCCACCGGAAGGGATGCAGCCACATGTCAATTGTGCAGACGGCGATTCATTTCTGGAAACGAGGCTTGGAGTTTAAGGATGAACTCGAGCAAATCAATTACATACCTCATGGGTATGTTCCATCTCGACACGCGGCATGGACAAATTGCGTTGACGGGATACATCGCATTGAGGGTGATGAGCGTGTAATGTTCCCAGAAGCTGGGAATAGCTCTATGTCAAAGGGAGGGAGTGCTCACATTTCAGTGGATGAGAATGTCCGAATGTTCCTTCGACCCGAGCAGAATAGCATCAGACTGATGATGGAGATGGTTTCAAGGTTCTCCCAACCTGGTGATATTGTGTTCGACCCATACGGAGGGACTTTCGCAACAGCGAAGGCGGGCCTCACTCTACTGATGCATCGAAAGTTTGTTGGTTGCGATTTCGATGAGAGATGAGTCGAGATCGCGGTTGTAAGAGTCCTTCAAACCTTTGCGAAACAGCTCACCTCGCCAGTATCGGATATCACTGCTTCTGTCGAGGAGATTGACTTTGCTATTGAATTCTTGGCTCACCCCAACTTGGAAGCTAGGGAAGCCGCACAGCATGCATCATTGTGGGACGCACCTCCCGGCCTACCGATTTATCAGAGGCTCCCTATACATGTTCACCGTTATCTATCGTGCATGAATGGTAATGTGGACCTGGCACTCAAGTACAAGAATACTCCTCTGGACTTGTGGCCGAGCAATTACAGAGCATTTCTCGATACAGTGGACGCAGAGGCTCTCATGAGCCTGGAGGCTGCCGCGAAAGGTTTCGTTGTTTGCGAGTCCACGATAAGGCATACTTCTGCTGGGAGGGGCGTTTTTGCTATGCATTCTTTCAAAAAGGGAGAAGATATTCTCACCTACTACGGGACAGTGGTATACAAGAACTTGAGTGGTCAAAATGCAACCACCAAGGTTTACGAGAGTGGTATTCTAGGGGTTCGAAAAAAGCGATTCGCTGAAAAGGCCGTCCAACTGCGCAGTAATGCAGTTGACGCCGAAGATAACGAGCATCCCATATTCATCGTCCCGGCACCGTTTTGCGTCGCAGGCTACATCAATGATCCGCGGTATCTTCCGGATGACAGGGATGTAGAAGAGCGTCATGCCAAGAACTCCCGTACAGGAAATGTCCAGTTTGTGGAATCGGTGGCTTCTCCAAGCAAACATAAGCTTCGCTCGAACAGGCTTGTCATCATTGAGACCATACAGGAAATCAGCACTGGCGAGGAGTTGTTCCTAGACTACGGGAAGTCTTTCGCCCATTAGGGCTCGGCTCCACCCTAAGCGCGTACGGAAAACAATAATATCTGTTACAGTATCCGAAGAGAGTGATAAGACCGTGACGTTATTTGTTTGGATCTGGGTGGTGTTTCTCTGCGAGGACGGTTTCAGGGGCATGTCAAAGAATAGACAAATTTCGTCAGCGAGGCTTAATTTATTGATTTAGTAGGCCAGGAAGAACCCCAGACGGGAAGAGATATTGACGCTAGCTGTAGAGACCGAACCTTCTTTCTAACTAAACACACATATGACATATCGAGACATATCTTGCGTTTCAAAGCAAAAAAACATGGGTTCCCAACGCATATTTAATGTACTATTTTACGGGGCCCCGCACACTCCCAAGCACACACTACTGGCATTCCCACCAAGAGACCCACTTTTTTGAGGCTGTGAAACGCAATATAAACGTACAGCACACGTTAAAATCGCACATATTGCTGCGCCCTTGAAGCGACCCTGCGCATACTTCGAGACAATTCTTATTTTAAGTTTTGAGGACCTTTTTTCGGGGGTTCGAAACTCATTATGAGTTTCGAGTCCCTTTTTTTGGTACTCGAAACTCAAAATGAGTTTCCAACCCCTTTTTTTGGTACTCAAAACTCAAAATGAGGATACCGTACATGCGCACAGTACAGTACCTGCCCCGTCCCTGAAGCCCCCTGGCCCCCCTGTACATACTTCGAGACAATTCTCATTTTGAGTTTTGAGTACCTTTTTTTCGGGGGTTCGAAACTCATTATGAGTTTTGAGTCCCTTTTCTTTTGTACTCGAAACTCAAAATGAGTTTCGAACCCCTTTTTTTTGGTACTCCAAACTCAAAATAAGCTTCGAGCCCCTTTTTTTGGTACTCGAAACTCAAAATGGCGATACTGTTCACCTCGAATCATGCGCAGGGGCGCTTCAGCCGAAGCGCCCCTGTGCATGATTCGAGGCCATTCTCATTTTGAGTTTCGAGTCCTTTTTTTAGGGGGTTCGAAACTCATTATGAGTTTCGAACCCCTTTTTATTGGCACTCGAAACTCATGGTGAGAGTACAGTATTTATTGCGCCCCGCTCAAGCGTTCTTGCCTGGTAAGGAAGTGTGTTATCATTATTTGTGTGCACTACGACCTTTGCGTTCTGCGCCGATAATATGTGCAGAACCCTACATTGCTGATATTTCAGAGAAGTTCCATGTGCTTTTTCGCTTCAGCAGAAGCAGACAGGGAGCGTAGAAATATATATGTCATTGCTTACGGTTATGTCTGATGGATGTAAGATGTTTGAGCCCGTGTACCGGGAAGGGCGATCACTTCCAGGGAACCTCCCGTCATATGACTTCTACATTATCAGTGAACAAATTGAAGAACAACCGATTTTTACTTCATTGGTCACACACTACTTTCATTAGTGAGTAACTTCAATTCATGCCATTTGCGCAGCATACTCGGTGGCAGCATCACGAACGGAAGAGAATTGGTCTGTGCAGATCAAACTCATGAAAAAAAAGTTGAAACAACATCTTTTTGTATGCTGTACCGAGGACTATCTCGCTTTTTCACTGCCAAACCAGTCCAATATGTCTCATTCAGAACACCGAGTGCAGTGCGTAAATCTTTTGTTCCCACGCCAAACTTTGATGAAAGGGCTTCATGGACTCGCACATTCGCACGCACCGCTGACTTCCAGACGCCATGGACCATGTTCTGTAGAGGAACATTTCGGATATCAAGTTCGGTGTCTTCTTCATCTGGCATGTGGCCATACACACTCAATGTTTTGTGTTTCATATTTGCGATTTCTGCGCACATGTGACTAATGACGGCTAGAGCAGATAGCTCTGTCTCAGCATCTGCTTTGGCTTCTTTCATTTTTGTCTTACTGGATTCAATACTCAGCATCATGTGACGAAAAACGTCCATGGGATTTCCGTTTTCATAAAAAACAGCAGGTCCAAGGTCTTTCTTCTCTGGCTTTCTCCATTTCCAATTGGTGGAACTACCCCCTTCTGATCTCCAAAGGGCACTAAGCGTTTCAGAAAATTGTTGATCTACAACACAAATGAGCGGCACAGCCTCATTCAGCGCGACAACAAGTCCAGCGACACGGTCTAATTCTTCGCTTATGTCATCAATATAAACCTCACTATCTGCAAGCTGGCCAGCGTCAACAGCGGCGGGATCATATAAATCGATGGAAATGTCGCCGTTGTGAACGAATCCGAGACGAATGGACAGAAGTTGTGTTTGAACTCGATTCTTGACCTTTTCAACCACATTGCGGATGTTGAACTTGTCTTCACGAAACGAATCAACCATGTCGGGAGTATTTTGAATACCAAACCCCTCATGATTGATAACATTCTGCCAAATAACGTGGCAGTCTATCGCACAGAGACGAATGAAGAGAAAAGTAAAAGGAGACGACAAGCGCAACCACAGAGGCAGGCTCCCAGCCACTGCTTTGAACAGGGAAAGTTCGGCGACGAGGTGCTGGCATGCGTACTTAACCCCATCATCGCTGCAGTTAGAATAAGGTTCGTCACTAACCACCGATATTGACCATGCAAGGTTCACGATGCGGGCAGTTATTCTACGCTTATGTTGCGAACGTGCGGCAGGCATATAGCTTTTCTTGTACGTCTTGCTGTCCAGTGTTTCCGAAATTGTGGTGGCTACGACATCACGCAAATAGTGGATCGACCTAGAACATAGTTCTTCAAATGCGTCATTTTCCTTTAAGTCTTCGGGATGACATGAAAACCCAATACCACGAAGGAAATCATCGGTAGATTCATGACCGAATTCACATACACGAGGCCACATCACTCTCTCTCTCACAATGTTCTCCGTATCTTCAGCTGGTACGATAGACCGCCGTTGGTTTCCGCAGGTTGGTAATGAGCTCATACTCTGAACAGCATATTCCGTCAATGAAAATGGCTCAAAAACGCCTTCGCACTCAAAGGATATATCGCTGTATCGGGGAACTTAGACAACAAGGTTCATAATTTTCATGTCAAGTAAGTAAAAATGTCGATATGTACGACTTGCATTCTTTCTAAAGAGCCACACAGCTGTGGACTGCAAGACAAGCAGACCTTATCCCCTGAACCCTTTTCTATCTGATTTTTCTGGGGTTTTCTTGGGTCCCGATTTTTCTACATGCCTATCAACGGCGTTCATCTCTAGACGCGTGAGACCTCCTATAAAGCGAAGCGACGTTTTTGTACTCCTAGAAACCTGCAGGCTTTTGATTCTCTATCCATTCAGTCAGAAATGCAAAAGAAGTTGAAGGCTGGAAGATCCAGCACGAGTAAGCGAGGTACAGTAGGTACGTGGGTGCGTAACCGGTGTCTCATACGAAGCCCAGGGCCGCTTTTCTCGCGAAGTGCTGCATCCATGACATTTAATATCCTTGTTACGTATTTTTTATAGATACAGTACATCATGATTTTAGTCCCGTTTTAGCGGACCCCCATTTTAGTGGGTTGCCCTTGTGGGTGGCCCGGTCATTATGCTGATCACTTTGGATAGAACCGGAACGGATAGAACTCTTTTTATCGTACGCTGTACAGTCCGGGTACCCGTACATCACTGCCAGAATGATGAATCACTCTCAACGTCTATTGCATGGTTCGACGTTTGTCGAGAAATCCATCACCCGTCATTGGCAAAGAAAATTTCAACTCTTTTTGAAAGGGCGCAACTGACTACAGCACGGCAGATAAGCTTCTCATAGGTTTGACGAAGTAGAAAGAGTTCAAAAAAACTACAAGTGAGACTAAAATAAAAAACGGACAAAGAGATGCTGGTACAGATACTCATACTGTACCAATTACTGTAGGTCTAAACCTCAACTTCAATTTCGAATCCCTTTTTCTGCGGGTTCGAAACTCATTTTGAGTTTCGAGTCCCTTTTTTTGGTACTCGAAACTCAAAATGAGTTTCAAACCCCTTTTTTGGTACTCGAAACTCAAAATGAGAATACTGTGCATGTGAACAGTACAGTACTTGCCCCGCCCCTGAAGCGCTCCTGCGCATGATTCGAGGCCATTCTCATTTTGAGTTTCGAGTCCCTTTTTTTGGGGGTTCGAAACTCATTATGAGTTTCGAGTTCCTTTTTTTGGTACTCGAAACTCATGAGTTTCAAGCCCCTTTTTAAGGTACTCGAAACTCAAAATGAGTTTCGAGCCCCTTTTTTTGGTACTCGAAACTCATTATGAGATTTGCACCCCGTGAACATTTCAGATCCTGCTGCGCCCCGGGAAAGGCCCTGCACGTGATGCAAGGACAGTATCAACTTGTGTGTTTGGCAGCCAATTGTTCGGGGCGCTAACCTCAATGTGAGCATGCCATACCGACAGCTCGATTTGCACATGGTTTTCGCACAGCGAGCAGAACGATTTTACTACTATGCGGCATGCTAGAAATAGGATTCCGCATTCATGAGCGTAGGTTCGAAATCTTTGGAACTGCTTTCCCCAAACGCGTCGCAGCGCATAGTCCATGCATTCAAAAGCGTAGGAAAGTGGATATATGATCTTGCATTCCAAATAAAGTTCACGCTATTTTTTCGTTTAAGATATCATTGCTTACTTCCACTTAATAGAAACGACAGCATAGAGGCCTTTACATGCAAGGGCGCCGGCGTTTCGTTTCACTGGGGAAGCGAAACTCGGAGAGGGCTTGTCATCCTTCGTCTGGTGCTTGACAGCGGGATAGCCCCACAGCCTCGACAGACTCATACTGCGCCCTGTAGCAACTTGCGGGCTTTAGAACTGAGACTGGACGTGTAGCGAAAAAGGGGTTATGGAAGTGGGGCCACTTTGAGTTGGCTCCACGCCTCGAGGCTTTCTTTTTCTGCCGAGGGCTCCCTTTCTTGACGCGTATCGAAGGGCCCAGCGGGCTCACCCGCTGTGGCTATAGCCCCGCCAAGGTCAGATTTCTCACCTGGCGATCGACCCCGTGAGGGGTCGACTCTGTCCTCTCGGCCTCGACGGACGCAAATCGCGCTATCTTTTTTGTCTGCACATGTCGGTCAGACACAACTCGGAGGCTAAAAAATCAGTTGAAATGTCAGATCCCCGATTTGTCTGTCTAGAAAACGAAACACAGAGCGACACATTCCACACCCGTTCTTGACAACAACAAGCGGCCAAGTTTGAAAGAAACCAAAGCGCAAGAAAAAAAAGAGTGACGATTTCGAAAAAACCAACGCGCAAGAAAACAAAAGAGTGACGTCCGTGAGAATGATGGTGGGCGCTCGATGTAAACAACCTTCGGGTCCCTTTTTATATGGAACCTAAAAATCGAACTGTTCGCAGCAATACGAGAGGATTGTTCCGGTTTCGCGGGCTTTTATCCGTAAGTAAACGTTAACTGTCAAGCAACGCGAGGAACAGTAAACCTATACTCGATATCATATCGTCTCATAAACAATCACATGTCACTCAGTTTATAATGACTGTATGACATGTCTCGTAAGCCATTAAAGACCATACAGTAAAGGTTAACCTGGTTGCGGGTAAATGTTTACCCGGGAATGTTAAGGAGTAAACATTTACTCGCAACCATCAACTCGACACCGAGTAAATGTTAATCTGCTTGCGAATAAATGTTTACTCAGGAATTTTACCTAGTAAACATTTACTCGCAACCATCAACTCGACACCGAGTAAGTGTTAATCTGCTTGCGAGTAAATGTTTACCCGGAAATGTCACCGAGTAAACATTTACTCGCAACCATCAACTCGACACCGAGTAAATGTTAATCTGCTTGCGAGTAAATGCTTACCCGGAAATATCACCGAGTAAACATTTACTCGCAACCATCAACTCGACACCGAGTAAATGTTAATCTGATTGCGAGTAAATGTTTACTAGGTAAAATTCCTGAGTAAACATTTACTCGCAACCTTCAACTCGACACCGAGTAAATGTTAATCTGCTTGCGAGTAAATGTTTACTCAGGAATTTTACCGAGTAAACATTTACTGTAAGCAGCGTTGTAACTGTAATCTGTCCTTTGTTTTAATTTAACGTCTCTTTACTTACAGCATCGGTGTATGCCGTTTGTTTAACTTAATGTGTACCTTATCATATACCTTACATCTTTATTTACAACAGAGCTAAGACCCGGGGAAAAAGGGGTGGAGAGGACACTCGGCCGACCCTCACCACGGAACGGCAGGCTCCCCAAACCGCCTCCCCCATTTCACCGACAACAGTCATGGACCCAACACCAGGGGCAAAAATGAGACGGGGCCAGGGCCAAAACGTCTCGGAACAGATGACCGCTCAGGACCTATTCTCCTGATCCCGACTGGGATGGTGCGGATCTGGCAGCAGACATCAGCAGCCAGATCCGCACCATCCCAGTCTCGCGCATGCAACCAGGCATAGTCCTCAAGGGGCCAGCCATTGCTACTGGGAAACCCTATGAGCTATTTCTCTGCCCACGCAGATGCCAAAGGGGTGCGACTTGCATGGCTTGGAGTCTGTTTACTGATCATGAAATAGTATGCAGTGGATCGATTCGCATTCCCCGAACGATTATTGTTCAGAAACGCTGCGCTGAATAAAATCAATTCCTCCCTCTCCCCCATCAACGTATGTTGGATATGACGCCTCAACTCCTCGTGTGCTTGCTATTCAGTGAAGCTTTTTGCTTGTCTATCGCCCCTTTATGTAGACTTTCTCGCTTCCGTGGGATCCGCAATGACCTCCTCCAGCGAAAGATCCTTAACTTTGGCGGCATTTGAATACTCGCTCGCTGAAACTGCCTCGTCCTCTTTCGGGATGATGAAGTTCAGCAACATAGCCAACAAAGCAGCAATCGAGTACCCCGTTGTCAAGATTATAAGAACGCCTTCGCGCAATGCATTTGCAAACGAGTTTTCTGTGTCCGGAATGAAATGTATGAATGCCCCCGGTACAACTACAACGCCAAGCCCGAGGCTAAGTGAGATTGCGAGAATGAATCGCTCTCGACGGTCCCATTGCAGCTGCGATAAGATTCGCACACCAGACACCGCAACATTTGCAAAGAGAAAGGTTGTCATGCCACCTAATGCAGCATCAGGCAACGCTACAAAAACGCCGCCGACCTTGCCAATAATCCCAGCTAAGATCAACCATCCAGCCGCCCAGAGGCCAGCGGTGGTATTGGCTGTGCGCGTCATTACAATGACGCCATTGTTCTGAGAAAACGTCGTTGTGGGAGATGATGTCAGCAGTCCAGCCAAAAGAGAGTTGAGACCGTCAGCAAGGAGGCCTCCTTGAATTCGAGATTCGAATTCCGGGCCCTGTGTCGCAACCCGCGACGCCTCCGACGATGCCGCAATGTCGCCTAAAGTCTCGACTGTAGACACTAGATATCCAAGAAGGACTGGAATGATTGCTGGTCCATAGAACCCAAGCCTGAACCGTCGTACTAGTGGAAAAGTTAGGTTTGGGGCCGCATCAATGATGTCCTTGTTCATATACCCGAGTGATGCAGCCAAGATAATCCCAGCGATGAGACCGATCATAACCTGACTATTCCGCATAAAGGGAGAACCAAAGATTTCAAGAACAATAATGATGGTAAAGACAAAAAAGCCAAGCCCAATCCACTCTGCCGAGCCCCATGGATAGTGGCGGTCTCCAGGTCCGAAGTTGTTGGGGCAATCATTAAATGTGTCCAGCAAAAGCTGGGGAACTTCGCCACCGAGGTCCTGAATCTGCTGGACAGTGAAACAAGGTCCCGTCCCGCCGGCCCACTGTCGCAAACCGACCGGAATTAGGGAAGCACCGATAAGAAAAACCGTCACTCCGGTGACGAGCGGAGGAAATGCCTTCCGAAGCAAGGTAAGAGGGATGAAAGACAAGCCAATCTCAAGCAGAGCACCGACCATGATAGTGCCGAGCCACATTCCGTATGCATCCCGACATGGCCCTGATTCCGGGCAAGTGCCGTCTGCTCGCAATGAAGAGAACATGGTCTGCGCGATTGGCAGGAACGTGAAAGACACGCCGGACATAGAGATGAGTCCGGTTCCAATGTAATAGCCTTTGACGAGCTTGATCCTTACAATTTGAATCCATGACGCCAAACCAGATACAACCAAAGCAGTAGAAATGAGGTACGCCGCATCAACTGAATCAAGCTGAAGGTTGGAATTGCCCCCGCCACTCAGAATCCTCGGAACGGCAATCACTCCACCAATCATGGCGAGTGCGTGTTGGAAACCCATAAGGGCTGCGACGAGAACAGGGAGATGCTCTTTGATTCCAAAGTAAACGGAGCGAGACTTCCGAGTGCTGCGGAAGAATGGTATTCGAGGCATGCACAATGATTTGTAGTCATAATCTCCGACCCAACCATCATAGGTTGTAAGATTGCGAAGGGTGCCGCTAAGACGTGACTGGAAGGACGCTGGCTCAGCCAGAGGCGACTCCATCGCATTCGGAGAGGCGTCATCCATGTCGCCCTGGATCTCAGTGCAGAGAGGAATGGCGCGCTATTTCGGACACTGTTTTTCGCTGGGTACAAGTCTCAAGACTCAGCCTACAAGCCTTCGCATCGCCAAGACGTAGCGCAACTAGTGAACGTCTGACAAATTAGCGTTGACTGCACAGTGACCGCCAAGACGTAGCGCAACTAGTGAACGTCTGACAAATTAGCGTTGACTGCACAGTGACCGGTAAGGCGGGGATGCGATGCCCCTTGTCGTGAACAGGGTCTGAAGAGAGCGGGTGTGGAATAAAAAATGGGGGACAGACCTTGGTCCAGTGGGAGAGGTGCATGACAGTACAGTAGTCTCTCTTTATTTGCAACCGCTTGGTGGACAGATCTGGTTGCAACAAAAGGGGGGTTGCAGACAAAGAAATGTATCATACCATGCGTTCCTGACCAATCGTTTGGAATGTCTCATATTTATTTCAAAAACTCATCAATGGTGCTCTGGTGTAGAGCTTCGGATTCCTGCAGCGTTACTGTTCTCTGTGCATTGCGCACAGCACGCAAAACGATATCATCACAAGTGGACTCGGCGATGAGCTTCGCAATTGCAAGCACTCTAAGTTGCTTTTTCGTGCCAGGAAGAGGCACCATTTTGTCGGGAAAGGAGGTAATTTTCGTTTTTTTCAAAACCTGCAACGGAACCGTTGAACAGTTGACAGCAGGGTTTGCAGCATTTCTACTGTTCAACGGTTCACTACCAGAGATTTCGGACGGTTTATTGCTCTCAGTGCAGGCAAAATACATGTAAGAGGCCATTAAACCGGTTGCATTAATAGAAAATAGAACAACATGGTTTTTTGATTAAAATGTGGCTTCTCCCAACTTGGTGGACCGCTTTTGGTTGCAAAAAAGAGGTGGTTGCAAATACTGGCTGTGTACAAATAAGGAGAGACTACTGTACATGGGGCTACCAATTGCTCCGGCGCGGAAGATGATTTCGGGAGCGATATGATGCGGGCAGATGCAGATGCAGCACACGGAACCACAACGGCGGGCATATAAGCAGGGACCGTTATTTACGCCTGCGTATATCGAAAACCACTGAGGCCTGACGCAAGTTTAGACTCGAGGGCGGAGATGGATGTGTGGCGAATTGTTTTGCCCTTATTTTCGATGCCACTTCGCAAGATTCATTGCAATGCACGATGTATCTAAATTTTACGAATGATGTACAGGGTACCGTACAATTCTGTGGGTTGCAGCCCCTGTGCCGCCGTGCTACCTCGTCACACTGGAGAACAATTTCCATGAAAAAACCCACAGAAAGCCCGCACTCATTGTTATGGCACCGGAATTCTCCGAAGAGTTCTGGAGCCGCCCAATCAGTGTTGCAGCACGAATCTGCCCATACAGGGTACCCTTCGAAGGGTACTGCAGGAGCGTTCGAGAGAGGAATGGCGTCCACCTCCTGAAGGGCACTTCAGATCTCGATGTCGACATTCGATGATGCAACGCAGTTCAGATCTGCACATGGCGCACGCATAATTTACTACCCACATGACAAGTGTCCTTTCGCCGTGTTCCGCCGAGCAACTGAAATAAAACTTTACAACATTATCCGGTGGTCACTGTAAAGGGGGGGTGCTGGAGACGTCGGACAAAAACCTCAATATTAAAAGGAAAACGTACTTGTAATTGTCAAGCAATCACCATTTTTTTTGTTTTGCGACGGGGACACTCTCAGCCTGTCGTCCACTGGGACTTGGCGAAAACAACCACGGACACAGAAGAGGAGTGAGATTGAAGCGCGCGGACACTTTTGCACCTCAACCGAGCACTAAGATCGGACATCCAAGCAAATAAATAAAAAATAGAAAAGTCCGCCTATTTTGTATTTTTGGGTTGTTGCACACTTATACGTAGAAAGCCGTAAGCAATCGATTGAGATATTTTTTCTTTAATTTCAACCACGTCGTTCTGATATACGGCGCACTATCTGGAGCCGTTACGCGCGGCGGTGCTCCTTGGCCCGTGTCGGAGATATTTTTCAAAATATTTTGCATGTCCGATTTTTTTGTCACTGTCCGACAACACCAGCAACCCCCCTTTATTCCTCTATCGGTTAGGGAGAGCCCACAATCTGGTGTCCAGTGTCAATTTTATTTGACCACGTGTAAACTTGCCCGTCCAGGTGGGAATTGCTCAGGAGGGCAAAGGAGTCAGCATGCTCAAGTTTGACGCTGCCCGACGCACTTGAATACTGCTAGCGCTCGCCATCTTTCTCCTCCGCCTCTTCGCCGAACTTATATACAGTATGAGTACCCTTGGTAAACTGCCCTCGGCACGCGACTATCAAAAAAAAAATGAGCCAGCCCGATGGATGCGACTTGCGCAGATCAAAACTGTTTCTATGTAGCCGCAGTCGTTTGAGTACACGTGTATACGTGGAAACGCATACGTGTAGACGCACTTGCGGATCATGAAACTGACATATCCCTACTGTTCATATGTTCGGTGTATCGAACATAAATAAAAAGGGAGAATTGCCAAAGCAGTGACATTACCAGCGATGTGAACCCCGAAAAACACGGAGGTCTACAGCGAAAAAAATGTATGTGCCATTTTTTCTCGTGAACCCTGTGAAAGTTTCTATCATAATGTCTCTCATATGGCGATATACCTCACCACGTGAATGGGTCACGCGGTGGGGAAAGAACTTGCCTTGTTTAGGGATCCAGTAAATTAGTATATAACGAACAGTCCCATGCGACTAGCGCGTGGGTCTGCTCAGAGGCAGATTTGAACAGACGTGTCTACGCAGGATCCTTCAAGAACAGCGCTCCGATTACCTGGAGGTTCAGTTGGGTTTGAAGAGCCGGTCGTAGGCTCTTCTAGACATTAATAAACTGTTTAAACTATTCCCTTTAATTTTTTCTGGGACAATTCCCACATTGGTCATCCGCGTTTTTCCCTTATATTTTTTCTCGGCCATTCCATTGGCCAGGCGGCGATCCGCCACCACTCCTTCGGAGCACCTCGCGTAACTCCATCCCTCCCAGCTCGTGTGTTCCTCGCCGCTCGCTGTCTGCCCTTTCGCCGCTCGCTCGCTACTGCTTTTGCTGCCGCTCGCCCGCCGCTGCCCTCTCCGGCGCTCGTTCGCCAGTGCCCTCGCCGCTGCTCGCTCGGTACTGCCCTTCTCGCCGCTCGCTCGATGCTGCCTTTGTCCCTGCTCGTTCAACGCTGCCTCACCGCCGCCACCCGCCGTTCCCGCCGTTGTACGACCTGCGCTGCCGCTGCGCCCCGCCGCTCCAGCCGTTGTCTGGCCTGCCCTGCCGCTGCGCCCCACCGCTCCCCTGCTGTCCGGGCTGCGCCGCCGCTGCGCCCCCGCAGCTGCGCCGCGCCCGCCGTTCCGGCTATTGGGTGGCC